>NW_008751660.1:763369-768039 GCF_000715545.1 Opisthorchis viverrini
TATATATATATATAGGACTTGAGAAGATTGAAGCTGCCGATAGGTGCCACCGATGAGATAGTTGAACAAGACAAGGCAGTGGATCTCGCCTCTCATAGCACCCGTAACTGCCTTCCGTTTCGCCTTGTGAAGGGGTTGGACTGGCCAGCATGTGGTAACGATTGGATCCCCGTGGAGGACACCGGCGGAAGCGACCTCCTGGTGTGGGGAATGGTCATCGCACATTCAGCGCAACAGAGTGATGTGCAAGCGTTCCGAGGTGAAATGGCCTGAAATGATCTTCAAAGTCTTCCCGACGAGACAGAACCATTGGGTGTTCCCATAATTACGTTACAACCTCGCTTCACCCTTTAGTCCATTTATACCAATTGACCAAGGCAACATCCTCGTAAGTTGCGTGTTTGGTTTCCAATGGGATGTATTACGTGCTGAACGAAAATCAGTTAACGGTTTAAAGACTGATTCAAAAACAAACGTTCTACAATCGTGTGGCGAAATGTGTGCTAAACCAGCGAGAATACATGGATTGTTAGGCACAAGCATTTCGAAGAATGATTTTAGGCACTATCTCTCGCTAACAGCACGAACTGAGAGTACTTAGTATTTTATATGAACAGAAAACCAACCCACAGAAACGAGGGTGCCCATCGGGCCATTGAAATCAGTATAGCTGCCAGTAGGTAAACACCAGAGCTACTGACCGATGTGCACTCGTGAGAATACTGGGAGCAGTAAGGGCCCTATGCCAGGGTTGTAATTTTCGGACATTTTCCCGAGAACAGACCCGCACGGTAGTACGATGTACGTATTTCCCGAACTACGAGAAATTTAAATAAAACGAAGTAGCCATGCTAAAGATGTAATCCTACCTCGGAAACCTCGGTCATGTGAGAATTTTATTTTTTAGGCGAATCCAGAGGGACCGAACATGTAGCCTTTACTTAGTAGCTTCAGGCGGTTCTAGCTTAGGAAAAGAAGAAAGAATGAGAAGGTTGGGGTTGAGGAGAATATTGGTAGCTCAGGTTATAACGATGACCATTGGTTCGTCCGCTAACGAATGAAAAGCTATTTTCTCACTTTCGGTGGGGCGAGATGGCTGTAGTTAGAGCGCGAATTTACTGGCCGGAAGATCCGACCTCTGCCTCTCGAGTTCCCCTGTCTAGGTTTGGGCAAACTGGCAGTACCTGAGCCCTCGTGTTCCCTTTGAGTGGCATGGCAATTAGGCATCGGAAGGGTGCTACAGATGAACGATCAATCTCTATCTCTCTCCTTTAACTTTCGGTGACCTTCAAAATTTTCCCCAAGTTATCTTACTGGGTTTCAAAGATGAGACCTCTGTTTGTCGTATGATATATCAGCCCAACCGCTCAAATTAAGAGGTATTTTAAGCAGCCGTTTTGCAGCTACATACGCACGGCAGGCATCTATAAGTTACCGAGAAGCTTCAGATGACAAAGAGAGTAAATCCTTCAGTGTCCGAGTTTTTGTCAATTGGATACTAGGATTTGAGAATCAGGGACTGGGGCCACAAGGATAATCAAAAAGGACGCTAGGGGAGTTAATAACACTTGTGCTTGCATTCTCAACTGACTGGTTTTCATACGACCACTTCAATCTGGATGACATTACCAAACCTACACGGCGCGGTCTCCCGAATGACAAACTGTTTCCGTTGCTCGATGGGTACTAATCGAACGTATGGTAGAAACGACCGAATGTATGTATGCGTGCTGGAGGTTGTCCACCACTTGAAATTCCCGAAGTAACTCTGAAGCGGTTCAAGGCACAGACTTGAAGGAGTCTTAGAAGTCAAGGCGTTCAGACAATAAATGACGCTTTCATGATGTCCAGAGCTCTGAAGAAGGAGATATCATTTTACCATTTGATATCTAAGCAGACCGTAGATGGACAGTAGGTGCACATTACATGCATAAAATTTGATGACCTTGCACCCTGTTGCCAAAGAGCTTTTTTTTCGTCCGGATGGTGAAAAAACAAGTCGCTCTCGGGGTTACGTTGTTGCGATACTATGGCTACTTAGTGTTTACTTCAGATAGACAGAAAGCTCTATTGGAGAAATCTCATCCTGTTGTACGAGAATTCAGGGAGAGGAGTTAAGAGACTGACTCACTAGGAGACGTTAGTTCGGCTTACCAGCTATGAGACATGTACCTAGGGTACGTTGGCTTCAGGTGCTACAGAGCAATACTTCCTTAGCTGAACAGTGAAACAGGTGATTTATCCGAAATGATATAATGTCGCACGGGCTGCCTTTACACATCATCACTATATGAACTTCTTCGCCGCTCGTTGTGAGGCTCGAGATGACCCAACGTGTCGGTACGCAAGACACAATTGGCCATTAGCCCATATACTAGGAAACGCTCAATAAAAGTCGAGAAACCGAATGAGAACACACGAGCAATACACATGCGTAAGTGCAGCGTTGGAAAAGCATCCGTAAGAAAGCCCGTAGGTGCGGTTCCCATGTTGCAGGTTCGTTTGGATGAGAACTTATATAAGGACTGCCCGAACGTCCCTAACCCTGAGAAAATAAATCAAACCACGTAACTGAAACGCACAGACCCATCAGAGGTATTCAGTTCAAAAACTTCATCCATGGAGCTGGCCAGATACACGGACAAGTTATGAGCTTGCTGGTTGACTGAATTATCAGAAAAAACCTAAACGATGCCAGAAAAATTCATTGCACAAAGTTGCAATTCGTACTTATGCTGCATGAGGATGTGTGTATCTTTGAGTCAACGAGAGAAGTGGGGGTGCCAGTTGGACAGCGGATTTTTAACATATTTGACCATAATTTAGACAACTCACACCGATTTTGGACGCCTCGGATAGAAACACATTTATGGCCCCATCCGTCTGATCATCAGACACGATGGCTGGGCACCCATGCTAAAACAAAAGAAAGAACGCATGAGAGAATATAAAAGATAGTTACACGAGCATGAAGAGAGATTACATTGAACACAGTTCAAAGGATAGCTTTGATCAAACCGTTGCTCTCACTTCGTGTTTTTGCCATTTACACGATACCAGCAAGGGGATAGGAGTGCTCTTTCGGATGTGAAACTGAGGGGCCGCGAAATCGTTCGTTCAGATACCATAATGAGTTTAACTGCCCCCTAACAAGTGAAGAAACCCAGAATCACTGTATGACCTTATACTAATTATGGGGATGTGGAGTAAACCATGAGAAATGGAATTACAAGACTGATTGAGGCAGATGAACCAAGGTTACTAGTATCCAATTAATGGCTACTTTTAGTTTTAGTGTGCCAGTAGTTTTCTACATTCCCTTGCTCAGTAGAGAGGGTACAGTTGCTTTTCGAAGTTAAAATCTGGAGACAGGCTTGGAGATTAAGTTTGAAATCCTGTTTCCAAAGTCCAGCATTCGCACCAGTACTTTAGACACATGTATAAGGAATAAACATGAAATCTACATTAAGCAGCCGTGTTAGTTTGCTATGCATGAGCGTCCACTCATCATTTGGTAGGGAATCAATCTGCGCAACCTAGTTGAATCAGTGAGCTCTCGTGTGACTGCGCTACATTTATAAGTACTAAGGGTGTGTGCAAACACATACCCTGGGGGAACGGATAGGCTGGCGCGATTATTGTTTGGGCTGGTAAGGGAGAGGAACGTCCAGGTTCTTTAGAGGTGCACGTGAGGGTTTCGAGCACCGACTACTTTTCCATCAAGAAAGAGATGTTCACTACAGTTTCGTTTCACTGTTCTTAAACTAGTACACGCAGTGGATGGCGTCCCTCTACACCATCGATTCCCTTAGTTTTCTATGGGAATATCACCTCGAACAGTGGGAAGCACTGATTGATTGGTCATGAGCAGCAAGAGGGTCGCGGGATCACATCACCCATCAAGATTCGTACGACGTATACTGATGAAGGTTCTAAACAAGCATCAGATAGCTGTGATGTATTACTGAGTTTGTCAGAATGAGTTCACTTTGTGGACAATAGGTTAACCGTCAGAATGTGTACGATGTTGGCACTGCAATGAGGGTGTTCCACCCTGACTAGGAGGGTCAGGTGGTAAGCTGAATCACAGGCTTTCTTGGCAAAACTATGGATGTGCTTAAACGAAGATTGACCGCCTGTATATGCTCGCACGTGTGCAATCTCACGGTTATGGACAACGCGTAGGTCCAGCTAAGTAAAACGACAACATCATGCCTGGTAGTAATTGGGTGCGTTCACGAATAAGATGTCAAAACTTACCGATTGTGCACATGGTTTGAGCGTGACCCAAACGAGATTCTGTTTCAGTTGTCACAACTGCATCCGCTGTTGTTTACGTCGTGAGGCTGCTAGCTATGATGGAATCTATACGCAATTACTTCTATAGTAGTAGGCAACCAAGGTTAAGCGAAAACCGATGGGCTACAAGATCGCAGGGGAGGAGGAAACTTTTTATCAATGGGCAGTTCGTTTTTATGGCAATCTCCTACGTCAAAAAAAAGAACAACCTTGGATCGTACACTTGTGTTCAATTTGTTTTCACAGCTGCGCGAGGCAGTGTGGCGTCCAAGAGCATAGGAGGAAGTAAAAATCTACATCGACCGGTTTTATCTTGTCTAGTCAAATGAAACAGACTTGTGAAGGACCCGAACGGAAAACGAATATATATA
>NW_008751660.1:768451-773449 GCF_000715545.1 Opisthorchis viverrini
TATATATATATATATATATATATAAACTACGGCTTGGGTTAGAGTGAATGTACTTTTTCCCCCATTTGGTGCATTCTGGGGAAATGGGCAACCAAACTGATTCACTAAAACTTAGATAATGGAGAGAAGAATGAAGCAGTTCAATCTCCTGCGTTCCATAAAAACCACCCGAATTGCGTGAACATCAAACCGAGACGCGTAAACCCGTTTAGTCTGTATAGGCCTGTGCACGCTCTCGATATCCACTAACCGCCGCTTTAACTCACCTTGAAGATCCCAGCCTTCTTCCCCGCGATCTCTTCAATCGTATTCCCAAGAACTTCAGTGTGTTCGAGGCTAAGGCTCGTTACGACAGTGACACAGGGATTTCTGAAATGTGAAACAAAAGGCCTAACACGATGGAAACTGAGAGGGATGAAATGTTGGGGGAATTATACTAGTGTTAGATTAGGGAGGTGACAACATAAGTTACATTGGCAGCATTCGATTATTTCCTGCTGCGCTCGTTAACAGGAAGGAGACTTAGCACCCTTAGTTAGCGGTATTGTCCCATAGCTGTGTCAGATGGAAATGGAAACAGTTATGAGGGTTCCGCTAAAAGTACGAAATGGCTTTGTGCAGATGAATCGTTACGACTCAGGTTTGACTTCTTTGATTGAAAGGAGCGTTTGTAGGCTGGTATAAGGGTGTTAATGAGACTTCGCTCTACCGCCAGTTCTCATTCTCAACTTAAGTCACTACTACAGTGCAAAGCCCAGTGAAAATAAGCTGATCCCATAGCGGACTATAGTAAGCTATGCGCAGTATATATATATATATATATATATATATAGTATGTGTACGAACGAAGATGTGGAAAACTGTGAAAAGTACTTTTAAGGCGGAATCTATTGCATATGGTCTCCAATATTGTGCCAAATTCATTTTCATAATGTCGTGCTTCGCCATTCTTTGCTCCGGCAAGTTCGACATGTCTACTACTTTAAGTGAGACAGAGTAACAATTACACGGTCTCACTTCACGGGCCGGCATGCCAGTTCTTTTTGTTCGGTCAAATCATCACCAGAGCTTACTTCCAACCGCTTTCGCTAAAAACACTATCTGCAGGCATGATGTACGGGAGTGGGAGCGAGATGGCTCAGTGGTTAGAGCACGGACCGGAAGGTCCGTAGTTCGAACTCGACCTCTGCCTTTCGACTTACCTGTCTAGGCTTGGGCAACCTGGCAGTATCACAGCCCTCGTGCTTCCTTTGGGTGGCATGGCAGCTAGGCACCAAAAGGATGTTACAGTTGAACGATTTTTCTAGTCCGAGAGTTGGATGTAGCCACTAAGGTTCGTCACGCTCAAGGGTGCACTGGAGTCAATTCGCTCGACGAGAATGAGTGCAGTCGGTCGATCGCAGTTTTCCGACTGCGCCTTTGACCTATGCTTTAGTCGTGGTGCAACGGAATTCAAGCTACCGACTGGTTGTAAACACATGACTGCATATTCCTCTATTTTTTCTGATTCATCTTTAATTGAACCGTTTTAAGATTCTTTCGAAAAATCCAAGTTCTGACTAATTCCAACCAAATTAGTCTTTAAAGTTAGTCAACAGTGGTTGTCATGTTCCGAAAATGTTCGAGCTTCTTTGTCCAACGATGCATAAACCTGATACACTCTGCAGGGTTTTTTAAGGGTTAGGTAGTAAGGTATTTTCATGTAAGGATTGGCCAGTCAGTAGTATAAATATAAACTTTTCCGGTGCATCCTTACAATGGTAGACCTTGGCAGAGCAGATGAACTATGGTAAATACAATTTAGAAAAATTTCAGAATAAAATGTGGCAGAGTACTCTGGCCTCAGTTATATGGTTTCACAGATAACAGTACTGAAATACTGTCTGCGGGCAAAATGGTCGCATACAGATCCCAGCGTAGGCAAACCGGGAAAGCCCGTTGACATCTCAAGATTGTATAGCAGCAGTGCTTGCGACAACGGCTGTTTTTATCGCTCGGTAAAACTAGGTGTTGTCGTTGTGATGTTTTCTCCAGGAGGAAGATGAGGGTTCGTCAGGCTGCGCAGAACCTCAGGTAAGATTATCGGCCCACAAGCTGACAACATTATCGGTCAAGAGTGATAGGCATTCGAGGAATCGCTCTCTATGCGGTCATCAGAGCTTTACAGTAAAGGCAAACCGGGGGTTTGAGCACCCAGTTAGCAACATTTATTGCTCGAAATGTTGAAGTGAAAACCAATCGGCAGCTTCGAACAATCAAAGATCTACCGAGAGCAAGCATAGCGGAGCTGATTACATACTTGGCCATCACAAGCTGGCACACTTCATCATCCAACAGAGCATGAGAAGAGCGGCGAAAAGTGCTGTTTACTTCAATAAACCGAAACTTTACCAGGAGTGAGCCGAGTCTTCTTTGATCAGCTTCTGAGAATTCAGCAGAGGAGGTTAGTCAGCTATTCCGGGAACCCAGAAGTGTACATTGCTTGGTTGAGGGGGTTCCTCGGGGGATTTTAGTAGGATTGACTGTGAGCCGCGGAAATTGTCTTAGATGCTGGTGTTTCCTTGCGGTAGGAAAAACTATTAGATGAAGGGTTCTTGGTCTTATGGGACCAGCCTTGTGACAAAATTCCATTTTTCAGGAAGTCTCATTACACAGTTAAATAATGCTACGAATTCGGTCAAAACTGTGAAATGAGAAACAGTATCAGAAAACATTTTCTCAACAACTCACGAAAAAAAGTTGGTGTGATCGTAACGACCGCCAAGTCCGACTTCCACGACTGCAGCGTCGACCTAAGACAAGGAGGGGGGGGGGGAACACGACAACGAGGATGTCGGACGAATTCACACATGTTGAATCTGTGAAATGAGGCGTCCAAGAAGCCGTCCCATCTACATATATGTACAGGCTATAGCCGAAGACCAATATCAACCCTACAGCGGGGCAAGATTGCCATAAACCAAGGTAATTGTGAGACTACGCCTAAGTTGGTGTATCGTAACGACCGCCAAGTCCGACTTCCACGACTGCAGCGTCGACCTAAGACAAGGAGGGGGGGGGAACACGACAACGAGGATGTCGGACGAATTCACACATGTTGAATCTGTGAAATGAGGCGTCCAAGAAGCCGTCCCATCTACATATATGTACAGGCTATAGCCGAAGACCAATATCAACCCTACAGCGGGGCAAGATTGCCATAAACCAAGGTAATTGTGAGACTACGCCTGTAACTACCGCTGCATTGGAGTGGTTTAAGTAGAGATAAGGAGGGATAAAAGGTCAAAAAGTGCGTAACAAGGAGTGATGGGTTAGCGTAGGTGAAGGCATATTAGGGGATATGAAGTGGCTGAGGCGCGAATGCCTCAGTTGTTAACTGGCGAACCTAGCAAGGTTATGAGGAACTGAGTTCGTTAAAATGCGATTTTCATAAACAGCTGATGAATTGGTATCCCAGTGTGTTCTCAATAAGGGTCCTGTGCAAAAATTGGAGCCTTCATGAGTAAATCTCAAAATACGGTCATATGGTAAGCGTGTAGGAACGACACTACGGTTATTGAGTTCTGACAGAGTAAATAACCGACCAATCATATGCAGTAAATAACACAAAATGAAGCAAAGTACATCCTAAGTCCTGTTGTTGCGCAAGGAAAATACTCCTCTATATAGAGACCAGTTTTTTTACGTTCCCAAAGAACTGTCTTTTAAAAGTGACTGCAAAACTCAGTGTATGGCCCATTACCCAGTAACAGAATTTTGACATCAAAAGAACGAAATCTAAAAAGAGGTGCAACGAACGATCAAACCAAGGATGTCACTATCCACTGGAAAACTTCTTACTTTTTCCTCTACAAAGGCCTTGCAAGCCATGAGGATGATGTACTGCAGATAGGATGGTGGTTTCAGTTCTTCAGTCGACTAAAATGAAGCCATACACAATGCATAAGACCAACTAGAAGGCAACGCAATATCAATATCAGTTAACACAAGTTAAATACAGCACTTCGCCTTTATAAAGACAGCCGTGTCCCGAGGTATTGTTTGGATGGAGATAAAGTCTGAAGCCTACGTACTATCTGAGCACTGTAACCTATACACAACCGTTTAACAACCACATTGCGAGATTTCCTGAGTCGAGCTGAATGAATTGTAGACTGATCCACAATGGTTCCGAAACATGAAAAAATCGTTCAGCTGTAACACCCTTCCGGTGCCTAGCTGCCATGTCATCCGAAGGGCTGGGACACTGCCAAGTTGCCCAAGCCTAGACAGGGGAAGTCGAGAGGCAGAGGTCGGGTTTGAACCACGGACCTGCCCCGTCAGTGATTCATGCTCTAACCACTTGAGCCACGAAACATTTGCCGCTTTAAATTAGAACTTTTGTCCCACTGTTTCTTGATATCTCCACACACACACACACCTCACGCCTCACACACACGCCACACCTGACTTCATAACAAGTGTGCACAGTCTTCCAGGTGCTCTACCCTATTTTGATTAGGTGTAAAATGAGAGACAAGCTGTTTTGTGAGCCAGTCAGAACAGAAACCCTCCGAATATCATGGCACAGATTTCACGATTCAACTATAAGATGACCATCATCCGTAGTATCCCGGCTTGTTATAGATTAGCCAGACTCAGCTCACTTAGTCACCCACACAGTCACCCAATAATAAAATCGTTGTTCGGTCCCTTGTGAAGTGTTACCTCGCGAGGGCATTGTCTTGTTCGAGGGCTGGAAGATTGCTAGCGAAGAACATTCACATTGCCAAAAATGACTTGCCCACGGATTGGTTGGTTGACAGAGGTTTCTTATAAGAGAAGGTCTGTTAAATAGCTAAGAAATGACAGTCACCGAAACCGTTTCTTCCTTTGAGGTATTGTTTAGGTGGAGATTTATTATAAGGATGGACTCGAATATTCCTAGATAAATGCGATGGTACAAAACAGCGGGACGTTATGAAAGTACCCAAATCGGAAATGGACACTAGACGCTAC
>NW_008751660.1:773692-878313 GCF_000715545.1 Opisthorchis viverrini
TATATATATATCAGAAGAAAATTAGTGTAGCAGACTTTCCGTTACAGTCAGCACACTTTTCAGACGCAGCAGGTGTCTTTCCGGTAGTATAGAGCGATTATCATCCTGACGACTTTGGCAACATGTAATCTACAGCATTCAACTTTTTCAGATATTCATAGACACCGAACGTACTACCAGAATATCACCAGAGCCTCAGGTATCCACTTCGTTTTTTCTCACAGAACAAGACATTTAAACTAGGGATTGCGGTAAATAAGGCCGGTATATGATCGTCACACTGTTCAAACACCAACAATCTGTACGTCCTTTTGAAACCTCCGTATGAACAGCAATATGTTCGGTGGCGTTACTACTATCCATGTAACCAAATACGCATGAACATCAAGAGTCTTACTGAATGCTTACTGCAGTTGCTAAAAACCCGTATTATTAGTCCTACGCTCTTTTCATTCAGTGTTCAAATCGTTTCACGCAGCTAGCGCAAAACCTCGGATTGTGTATTCCCAATAACTCACCAACTGCTTTGCTTCCCTTATCAGACTGATTAAAACATTTGGATGGGTGGACTTTGATAGCGCTGCAGGTTCATATGTCCAATGGAGAGCTGTAGGGCATTCTACCCGGTTGCCCCGCGACGATACCCTCCAACACGAANCTTCCGATTGTGAAAATTTACATGCTATGACGGTGATTTTTGCTGATAAAAGAAGTTTTTATAAGGGTCTTTGTTTCAGAGGAAAGGATTACAAGGTGGTCAGTCTATTGCTTCAAGAGTTAGGTGTGTCATAATGCTACTATTGAAAATCCGGGTATACGCAGAAAAATTTGCATGGTCCCCAAAGTTGGCTGGCCCCAGGAGAGACCACCTCCCTACTAGGACGCTCCTCTCAGAGGGGATCATAAATATTTATGACTCCGACTCAGACAAAGTACCGAGAGAACAATTGAAATAACGCATGGCGACCTCGCTCTGAGTGGATTTATTTCTACTGACCACGAGTATATCCCAAACACTCATCAGTGTATCTACGGCTGAAAACTGCACTATTCAATCATACCTGGGCTCGATGAATCATGCTACACTTGTTTAATACAAACTGAATTGACCCAACCTAAATGCAAATAGCTACACGTACCAAATAGCACTGATGAAACGCCTGAAACGAAACTGTCAGACACAGCGAACAACTCAGCCAGTAAGTTAGCCGCCTAAGCTGACAACCATACCTTCTATATATGTCCCAGGAAAACAAGAGAAAGTCAAAATCAAACTAACCGCAACTTGCTTCACTGATTCATGCACGTCCCAGAATAGTTGGGCAAACTGCTCCTTTGATACAGGTCTTCCACCAATACGTATTCGTTCCTCGACATTCACAAGATGCGGAGAGCTAGAGGTGAACAGATAGCTCAGCTGATAAAAATACTATAACACATTATTAAATCTGGTGAGTAACGAGGGCAAACAGTAATGCGTTGCCCCTTCCAACAGGGAAGCAGATATTTCCAGAAGATTCAAAAGCGATCTATTCTAGCGACGACAAAACCAAGCCAACTGTCTGAAATTCAATGGGACCCATCAACAAACAGCTGCCTGATCGCGGTTTCCCCTATAGGAATTATATATATATTCTGACTGGGGAACAGGTGATATGACACTTGACTTCAGCAACAGCAGCAGTACAGCATCACTGTTCAACACTGATGCTTGGCTGCCGTACGATTTATTTAAAAGCCCTATTGAGAAAAGAATAAGAGTGAACGGGAAAGGGGCTTATTACTAGCCTACCACAATCATTCTGATATGCCTAGACACCCGGGCACACTTTAGACACTCTGGTTGGGAACTGATCATAAGAACGCCATCGAAAGACTAGCAGCCAGATCTTGCAGCGCGGGGGCCCATCCTGAAAGGCGAATTGCACTGACAGTATTCAAACTTTTCGTAATGACTTTCAACAATTGAAACATTTGGACCACATGACACTCAGACAGAACAGTTCATCCCCATTAGGACCAATACACAACTAAATTAGGTTGGTCAGAGCTCCACAGACAGCCAACGTGCACAACTCAGTCCACTAAAACCTCACCGGATGGCCCGTGGATATTCTCACTCATTGGGGATTTTCTAACTCCCCGCATTACGAAAGGCTTCTTCGGATTTTGATAGACAATTGGTGAGTTCACGAAAGTTTTCTTCATCCAGTCTCTATACATCCCGAATTTCCTCTGGGAGAGACAGTCGGTTATTTTGCGATTGAATCACCACTCACAGCATCCCTCGAACATTTTTGTTCTGATACCCCACAACTTCATTTTAGTCTGCACCAAAGACAGTTTTTGTGTTTCAGAGTACCGCAGCCCATCACGCCCAACTTTGGCGGAACCCTCTTTATAAAGTGTGAAAAATGAGACATTTTCCGTGTCTTTTTTCAACCGATAAGCTGGCTTGATATGTACTGCTGATCAAGAACTCAGTTTATTTTCTTATGGTTGGAGTAGTATTCACATCAAGTGTATTTTGCGAGAAGAGACCCGTAGAAGCGTTGATGGCGTGGTGTCTGCTTGACATTTCAGAACCGTAAAAATAGCCGAGGCGGCAAGTACCTGCTCTGCAGTATACTCTTCTCGGAATGTTGTAAGCGAGGGCTGGTGAAGACATCATTTCGCACAATCCAGACCGAAAATCGAAGAATTTTTAAAATAAACGCTTCTGATTAGTGATTAACTCAAAACATTACAACACACGGCTAACCTACTCCTCATCCCGATGCAATCAGGACAACTCGAAAGTGAACACCGTCACGCCTAGTACTTAAATGTGATCACGTGTCCGACGGTACCACACAAGAACTGACATCTGACTTAAAACATATGCATCCAGGCAGCAAAACGTAATCGCCAATGACTACAGGAAGGATCATCATTCGGCCTACGACTCAGAAATTGTACGAGCATTTGACCGTTTAGGTCAGCCACCACTTTACTTGTGGTTACGGTGACAGGTGTGTCGGTAGAACGCATCGACGCCTTCCTCAGAGGACTTTTGAGTACTGTCCCGAAAAGTTGGTGGGAAGTAGAACAGCACACCAAACGTTGACGTGAAACTGAGGACCATTGATTATCAACCCGGCAGATGCTTTCAAACAAAAGCTACAACTTTGGCCTCCTGTTAAGCGATATCATTCGGAGTAAATTCACCAAAACTGTGCGCGTGAGCTACTGACTCAGGCCCTCTGACTTCCCTGAAACTAACGTTGCCCGATGCACCCTCTGTTCTGACTGTGTCTATGTGTTATATGTTTGTTACGTTTTTATCACTTAATAATTTATAACGTTTCGTTTTTGTAATTGACGAAGACAAGTGAAAAGTTGACCTCTTGCAACAAATGTAATCCGGCTATTCTACTAGTTCTCAGTTGTATTCCTTCTTAAGATCACAATTCACGAATCGGACAAGTAACGATTCGTATGCGTTATGATTCTTTTCTACATCGAAACCTGGAACTCTTGAACGAAGTTTCTACCCAAGCACAAAGCAAGATGAAAAGCGTTCTTGGAAGAATTCAGCTTGATGGCAATCATACCATGTGGTCAATTCGTCAGGAATTCACGAATGCTATTAGCTCGCCTACCGCATGTGAGTTACTTCTGCTAAGACATTAAAAATTTCGAATAGTAATAACACATTCGCCTTGCATGTCAGGTGTCCGGAGTTCAAACCCCGGCACGGCCATTGGATATGCACTGCTGATGAGCTCTAACAAGAGTGAAACTCGAGTCCAGTGCTCCCCCCTTTGGTGTGGATCCACATGAGTAATTGCGCCAGGGCAGGAGGATGACTGTTCAAAGCAAAAGTGATGTGAAACTGAACAATACACCTCCCGCAAAACCCCCACATGCATCGAGCATCAAATTATCATCGATTAGATAACAGACAGTACCCACGAAACCAGCCACATGATTGCAGTTTCCGAGTTTTCGCTCTATCCAATGAGTAGGCAGGCCCTGTTTGCCTTGACCGTTACAATATAGACAAGGAGAGTGACGAAAACTGGATACGCGGGGACCAAAAGCAGACGTCTATCAATCTATGCTCACATAATGAAACCTACATGTCAATGCGAACGAAAAAACATGCGACACGCCAAAAAGCGCTTCTCCAATATGAATCGAAGCAACATTAAACAAAAAGACAGTTACCTCAGGAATCCTGTTCGGTAGCCGGAACTGCGAAGAATAGACTCCATAATTGCGCAAGTGCTTCCTTTACCTTTTGAACCAGCTACGTGAATAATGTGAAAGTGCTTTAAGTGCTGATTCTGTATGCGACTGGAAAAATGTGATCGGACGAAGCATACCGTCACTCCTATTGCTGTCAGAAAGGGCCATAAACGTTGACATCGTTCTTCGTACAGAGCCTTCGGGCTTGAAGTGGTATCGATAATTACACGATTTACGGCTGAATTCAATTCATGAATAGCATCCTGAAAGTATGAGGTGACGATCACACAACCTACGCCGTATGTGTGTTGATGTTTTGCCCCCATTAGCTTCGGGCGCAAAAGACGAATATAAGAGACCAGTTTCATTCAACACCGCTTCAGCTAATAATCCAACAAATATATTGGACAACTTTTGGAGCGCCCACTTTTAAATGGCTGGAACGTATGGGAATACAGGAAGGTAAAGTGAGCAAATAAAGCAGCTAGCACAGGATTACGGGAGGTAGCCAAGCGAAAAGATTGTG
Source organism: Opisthorchis viverrini (assembly GCF_000715545.1). Classification (NCBI taxonomy): domain Eukaryota; kingdom Metazoa; phylum Platyhelminthes; class Trematoda; order Opisthorchiida; family Opisthorchiidae; genus Opisthorchis; species Opisthorchis viverrini. Next base: position 778,449 of record NW_008751660.1, read on the forward strand.
TCACATCAAAGCCCACCAGCGTTATGGTGAACTTCAAGTCCGTACAAGAGACGAAACTCGTACGAGCTTAAACATTCTGGGGTACATTTAAAGTTTGTGAAAGTATGTGAAACATTGGCATGGAATAAAGTATTCCTAAAAGCGAAATTTGTGTTTGGTCTCGCGTGAGTGGGTTCGTGTTAGTGGCTCTGGATAATTTCACGTGGAAAAATAAGTTGAACAGTCTTCCTGTCCATTAGGAGGCCAGCAAACGATGCCCTAGCCATCCCAACTCGAGGGATGGTCTCGTCTTTCATCGGTCTGCCAGCGATTCTGTAGCCGCCCGAGTAGACGAACTTATCTATTACATCAGATGATTCATCTGCAAGCATTAGGTTTGTGTTTGATCCCACCCACACTTGCAGCAGCAACTTACAGGTGCATACGAGACCGTGCAGAAGTACCTGAATTGTTTAAAATAGTTTGCATTTCCAAAGGATCTGATCCAAGGCGGGTGCAATATCATGGGCGTGCTTAAGATACACGAGCTAAAGTCCCGAGATTATTTGAATCCCCCATGTGTCGGAGGCAGGTAAAAAAAACTCAGACAGAACAGCACTCGAGGGATGGTCTCGTCTTTCATCGGTCTGCCAGCGATTCTGTAGCCGCCCGAGTAGACGAACTTATCTATTACATCAGATGATTCATCTGCAAGCATTAGGTTTGTGTTTGATCCCACCCACACTTGCAGCAGCAACTTACAGGTGCATACGAGACCGTGCAGAAGTACCTGAATTGTTTAAAATAGTTTGCATTTCCAAAGGATCTGATCCAAGGCGGGTGCAATATCATGGGCGTGCTTAAGATACACGAGCTAAAGTCCCGAGATTATTTGAATCCCCCATGTGTCGGAGGCAGGTAAAAAAAACTCAGACAGAACAGCGATTGAGAAGTTAAAGAGGGGGGGGGGGGCATAAGATACCCTTGGATGTGGCGAACTCAGGAGAGGATTTGCCGCAGACACATGCGTTCACGGGAGGAGGCATACAGAGAATCCGTAAGAGACAAAAGTTCAGAAGGGACATCCTTCATCGCCGGACACTGCCACAGTTTCTGAAGACAAACGGAGTCAAAAACAGACCTGAGATCGAGAAGAACGACCATTGTTGGCCATCGGAAGGAGCAGTTCAGTTCCAGCATTTGTCAAAAAGATGTTATCGATGCAACCCCGGGCCAAAAATCTGATTTTCCTGATAACAGATCAACCCTCGTAGGGTAATACCGGAGGGCACCTTGGAAAGTATGACCAACAGTCCGATGCCCGCGTGGTTTTCGCACGACATTCTTGCACCCTTTGTAAAAGTAGGAACCATCGTCGAGGTACCGCACTCTGTCGGTATTCTCTCTTCACTCCAGATACTTTGGAGTAAACTGGTCAGGACAGCCAGGAAGTACTCACAACCTTCCTTGAGGTGCATAGGATGCAAACCTCCGGATCTGGTAGTTTATTGCACTGGAGCAAGGAAATGACACACTAGAACTCCGTTGACGGTGGTGGACTGATGTCCACACGCCAATTGGGTTGATTTGGTCCATCCAGAGGGTAAGTTGGTGAGGTGCCAATGAACTGTTCTCCAAAGTGTTCAGCCAAATATTAAAAACTACGTCTTTATGAATGGAATAAGGACCCAGCTTTTTGGGAGATCGTTTTACTGACACCAACCCTCCTCTGACCAGTCGGCTGGCTTGGTTGAAAGGGTCAGTAAGCACCACCGTACTCGTTTCTTGCAGGTGTAGTTTTCCTGGCATCAATCAGAACTGCTAATCGTGACGAGATCCATTGTTCATTGGTGTGCGACAGACCTTGGGTAGACTGCTTCAAAAACTGTGAGCATGGCTTCTCCCACCTTCCTCCAACAGCCAGCCAAACCACCATTACAACCACTGTACCCGTGGAGTTCTGGGAACTTCTTAGCTAATTCAACTCGATATTAATGAGCTACACAGACGTCTTGCAAGTGGTGAACTGAATTGTCTTGTATCAAATTGAAGAAAAGCGAATAGATACGCGCATCCTCACAATGCCGTGACAGGAGTCCAATGGTGTACTCCAAATGACAATCTTGTATCGAAGCCCTCCATGGGTAGTTGACTGTCACATGGTCAAACTGAGTCCGCAGTTAGTGCCTCCAAGTCACGCAGTGTGAACGCTTATGCTGAAAGCTTGTACTGGCTGGAAAAAAATGTTATATAACTGAAGAGATTGTTCTCCAGTATCCGTGCGATGAGTGTCAACACTGAATCGGCCGCCAAGACGCGCTTCGTCAGGACTTAGTTGGCCGACCTGAGCATTTATATCATCACGAATTGATGCACTTTTTGCTGACAACTCTCGATAGAAGTTGCCCCTCTCAGCGTCGGAGTTGCTGCCCGTCGGAGCGCACGTTAACAACAAAAAACACCGTTCGCCACGTACAGATGCATGACTTTGACTGATCCAGTCAACCCAACAGTACAAAGACGATTATTTACTGCAACCTGGTTCGGTAAGGCGCATTCAACCATGGCGCTAAGCACAGCTCCCATAACCAGCTACTGCATCAGGATACCTGATACCTGATATGTAAGGTGCGGGGAATATGTATTCGCCCCGAGCGATTTGGGATGTATTACAGAAATGGGGACTGGTATGCGTGTTTCGGCGATACAGCAAACATCGACCAAAGGAGAGAACAAGGTCTGAGCAAGACCTGTCTGTTACCCGATTTGGCGTACGTTGAAAGCTGTAGTGTGGAGCAGACCCATTAAAGTTATTGGAGATTTATTTTTAACTATTTTACTGGGTAGAAGCTCAGATACAAAGCAACGCTTAGGTGACTGACGTCGAAACGAATCAGGAGCTTTGGTGAGGGGTGCGTGGGGATGAGTCGGTGAACGAAGAGCTGTAATAACGAATGAAACTTCCCGGTTGCCCAGACAAGGTGCCTTGAGTCTCCGGCTGAAAAATCTAAAAGCACTAAACAGCGGTTGTTGGAATTTTCCCAAGGGGCCCATCCCTCAGCCAATAATTCAGTAGCGTGACTCACTTCGGTTTAGGGGACAGAACTGGCCTGAGGACGCCGGGAGTAAGGCACAGCTGTCTGACACTTAATGCGGCTATGCAGAACAGGTGTAGTACCAGACTCTGGTTTTAAAAGTATGTCAACTGTACTGAATAATGCGCCGGTGGTCACGGTCAATCGATGGACGATCAGTGTGCGGCTTTTAGGGCCGGTCCTTTTTAAACCGTGCTTCCTAGAATGAAGGCAGCATCGTTGACTCTATGAATATGCTGGTTGCCTGAAGGAAACACCTTACCACCTTAACAATCCTACCAGAACGCCCCGTAAATACGGCCTCTCGCCGAGCTGTCATCTATCTGAATAGTGCTCTGAGCCCAACAGGATAGAGAGCCTTGTATGAAACAGCGATAGTGACCTCATTGAGGCTCAGTGCTTTTCATGCAAGCGAAAGACCACAACTAGGGTTCCTTGCGTCACGTATAGGTATGGTCACCTTATTGCCGTTACGGTCAATATCCCTCGAAAAAGCCGATTGTATTGTATTGTTTGTGGTTCACGAGACTTTTCTATTGCTAGACGGAGGGTTCATTTCTTAATTTTGCCGTGAAAATATAACGAAAACAGGCGACAAACACGGGTGGAAAAAATGATTCAGCTGTAGTGCGATTTCGGTGCCTAACTGCCATGACGCCAGGAAGCAGGAGGGCTGGGATACTGCCAGATTGCCCAAGCCTAGACAGCGGAAGTCGAGAGGCAGAGGTCGGGTTCGAACCACGGAACTTTTGATCGGTTAATTCACGCCCTTACCACTGAGCCATCTCGCCCTCAAAGCAAGGGTATGCTCCAAAAGAATTGGCGGTCAAGGACTTAACCTCAACATCGGTAGCTGATGGGGCACTTTGAATCCAGGACTACCAAGCTGTAGAGAGACGTCAGGTGGCACAAATCTGGTGCTCCTGTGCATTAAACTCCCCTGCTATTATGACTGAATCCGGGATCTTCGTGGTGAATAAGGTGGTCAGTTGTTAGCAGGTGTCTTTCAATGAATAGAACAATATTTCGTTGGCGCATAAAAGAGAGTGACAAACAAGAAACGGTAAGTATTACAAACAATGTGAGTTCTTATCGTAGTGGAAAGCAGGACATCATCATCACATCGTTGACAACACATACACATTGGGGCTTAACTACCATAAGGGGGAAAGGTGGTTCAAGTGGTTGGCGCGAATTTACTGACAAGAAGGTCCGACCTTTCTCCCTCGACTTTTCCTGTCTAGGCTTGGGCAACCTGGCAGTATCCCAGCCCTCGTGCTTCTTTTGGGTGACACGGCAGCTAGGCACCGGAAGGGCGTTACAGTTGGACGATGACTGCCACAAGTCGGGTAGCAAATGTTCGGCTGTTAACAAGCATTCGGTCGAGGAGTGAAGCCTCAGCTCGCGAACTGAGGGCTACACGAAAGCCGGTGTAACCCTCTGCAGTAGCTGCAAGATCAATCGAAGTTCGCAATCCAGGGAGGGTGTCGTAAGCTCGGACACTGTGCTCTGATTTGTATTCCAGTTTAAGAGATGCAGGTGTGTTAATAGAGTATAACGGCGGTCCGTTGGCTGATCTGTCTCTGGAGAACGAGGCTTGAGTGACGGGTGTGGAGTGGTAGATATGAGCAGCAGCGTGCAATTTATCAATTTCCTGGGTGCTTGGTTGACATGCCAACAGCTGACATATACATAAGTGATTGTGAAGTTGAACACGGTAGTTGAAACCACAATGAAGAACGATGAGGCGACAGGAGCTGCATATTTCCGCTTATCCACCTCGCCGTTTCATCATGAAACGGTCGATGAAGCGTGAAGGTATTTGATTTGTAACTTCACGGCTGTATGTGGGCTGAGATGCCACCAGGGCGCCCAACTATATTCAGGGGGCCTTCAATCAAGGTCATTGGCTCAAACGCTTGCTCGAAAAGTGGTGCTCGGTGTGAGGCTAGTTGCGTGTTCCAGATCTTGCGAAACAAGGCGCCATATTTGTTCCAACACCTAATATAGAGAACTAAGATATCGTGATTATTGGACCTCTATCCACTGAATAACCTGGTAGGAAAGATGTGGATGGTGAACTGGTATTCTCTAGTAAAGCTCAATGGGTTACTGAGTCGCCGAAACACGATAAGGACCAGTCTCTTCATGACTGAATTTTACCAACACTAAAGTCTGGAACACCAAAATGATAGTGATTTCTGACGCATCACTACAGTAGGTGGTCACAAGGAAGTTTGTGTGTTTTTTTAGAGACGAACATAAGCGATCCTGGATTAGGATACCCGAGTTGGACCAAGTGGTTGGAGCGCGAATTTACTGACAAGAAGGTCCGTCGTTCGAACCCGACCTCTGCCTCTCGACTTCCCTTGTCTAGGCTTGCGCAACTTGGCAGTATCCTAGCCCTCGTGCCTCCTTCGTGTGGCACGGCAGCTGGGCACCGAAAGGGTGCTACAGCTGAACGGTTTTTTAGGATACCCGAATAACGCTCGAATTTGTGGATAACCATGCGTGCCAATGAGTTCTTAAATTCATAGACACGTGAATGAGTAGACTTAAACATGATTATATCCACCGGATGGTACCTTTCAGAAAACACATGAGCAAAGAACAGGTCGGTTTTTAGAGAAAAGCGTGACATTATAATGCAACAATCCTTGCTGTGGACTGTTCGATGCTGCTTTCGACTACCACGTTCAGTGTCATCAATAGGACTGCGGCTGGGTGGACGGGTAGATGATTCCATAAGTATTGGTCTATAGCCTTTTCTGGCGAAAAAAGTAAACATATCTAGAGGTCGTTCATCTGATGAACTTCAAAAAAATTGGGTCACAGGTCCAGTGAGGATGAAAGCTAGTTGGTTATAGTAAAATGAACGGGATCATGGCATTCGTCAGTCTAGTTATCCACCCACTTTTGATCTGCTTCCACATTAATCGGGTTCAAACTGATGAGAGCGGGAGAGGGCTTGCGTATGTTAGCTCCCTCATGTGAGTCCGGCGCCTCAGGAGTACGAGGACATGAACTTCTGGGTGTCGAGTGGTATCTCAGCATGTCTATATTGTACGAAATTCTTTATCCGAGACATTAATGAGTGATTGCACAGAATATGAAATGATCGCTGTCTCCGTCATACTGGACTACACAGATCAAATGTACTGCGAATTGTTGGTTTTAACAGTCTTGACTCAAGTTTGGAAACAAATCCTGATAAGAACCTGGTTATAGCTTGGCGCTCGGACAGCACTTGGATCTTCCTGAAGGATACAATCGTATATCGTGCTGGGTATCGGAATAAAACAGAAACTTGGTGGCACACATGGGGTTAAAAACCTTTCGCCACCAATCCAGGTATTTGCGTCGCGTCTGTGTTTGTGCATTGGATATGTCCAATGCCACTCCAGTGGCCTGCGTGTTAGCATACTTGCTGTTACTGGGGTTGCGATCCAATCAGTCAGTCAATAAGAGCAGACGATAGGCGTGAAAGCCCCAACCCCATCCGCACGACTAAACTGACGCCACTCCCCGAAGGAAGTTGATCACTGGGTTCAGGGGGATGATGGATCTCCAATGGTGATCGGGATGGCTCAGTGATTGAAGCACAAGTTTACTGACCGGAAGGTCCGTGGTTCGAACCCATCCGTTATAAGTCAAATGCCACTGTAAGGAACCAATCAGTTTGTAAGTATATCAATTCTCGTGCTTCCTTCAGGTGGAACTACAGCTGGGCACTGGAAGGGCATTACAACTGAGCGATTATTTATTATTTTACCTTACGAGAGGACTTGATTTGCATCGTTCCTTAAGGAACGATTTTGTGGCCCAAATTTATGCCACCAACAATTTTAACAAGTTTCTTAAATTTGGTTTTGCGCTAGCAGGTAAAATTTGACAGGTCATTTTATTCATCAATCACTTGTTGACAGTATGACAGTGATACAGATTTAGCCAGCCGGTTTAATGGAACTTCCGCCGGTAAACACGTGCGAGCGTTCCGCGAGAGTCGATTGGCCCAAAACCCCATCCTAAGTAAATGTCTAGTAGTGCTTTGGACTGGGTTCTAGAAGGACTGCGGTCAACTATTAGAGGAAGGTCATTCCACGCAGCTACTACCCGAAATGAGAAAAAATTTTGCCTGATGAATTTGTGCGCTCTGAGCTTTAAAATCTTCTTACTATGTCCCCGCCATGTTTCCTGGATCAATGGTGAAAAACCTGTTAGCCAAGCTTTGGTCAAACAGGGCATAAGTAAGAATTAGGTCCCCTCGGAGGCGAAGGTACTCCAGGGGAAAGAGATCAAGCATTGCGAGACGCGTTTCGCAGTCCACGGATTTGAGGCCGGCAACCATTCTCGTGGCGGCTCGCTGGACGTGCTCAATGAGGGTGACGTCTTTCGTGCGTCCTGAGCAGACAACTTGGTTGGCGTACTCCAAGAGCGGCCTGACGTAGGCCCCATAGAGTATTTGGAAGTCCATGCGAGTGATACGGTAGAAAGTGCGTCGGATCATCCGTAAAAAGGCGGATGCCTTTCGGGCTTGTTTCTCATGATACATTGAGAAGGACAAGTTTGAGGAGACCCAGATACCCAGATCCTTTTTGGCATCTATCCTCGTGATGTTTTCCGGTCCTTGCTCACCATGCATAACAAAAGCACTCGCTAAGTCTCCTCCAAATGGCATATGGACGCACTTTTTTCATTCAGAAGAAGGTGCCAGTCCAACGACACCTGCTTGACAGCGTCTACATCCATTTGGGGGACAATGACATTCGAACTCCAGGGTTTCAAGTCGTCCTGGACATGGACTTGCAAGATTATCTGGAAGGTCGTTGACGTAGATCGGAAACTGGAGTGGTCCCAGGGCATATGAAAGCTTATAATGGTGCTTCGAACTAGGTACTAGACGGAAGGTGGACAACCGTCGGGCGAAGGTTGTTCCACTCAGCAACTACTCGAAATGAGAAAAAAAATTAACCACTAAGGGACTGTGCTCCGAACTTGGAAATCTTCTTACCATGTTCAAATCAGGCATACGTAAGTATCAAGTCTCCTCGGAGGCGACGGTTCTCCGGGTGGAAAGAGGTCAAACACCACGAGATGCGTTACATAATCAACGGATTTAAGGCTGACAACAGTCTATTAAGCAGCCCGTTTGAAACGCTCACTGAGGCTTACGTTATTCTAGCGTCCTGAGTAGATAACTTGGTTGGCATATTCAGGAAGCGGTCTGACGTACGTCAGGTAGAGAGTCTGAAAGTCTGTGTGAATGATACTGGGGAAGGTGCACCGAATCATTCACAGAACGCCGAACGCCTACTGGGACAATTTCTCATCATGCCAAGAGGAAAACCTGTTTGAAGAGGGTCAGAAATGCAACCTATTTTGGTATATATCCTGGTAATGTCTTCTGGTCCACCCTCAGTGTGCACGATACAGGCGTTCTTCGAGTCCTCTCCGAATGACATAAGGACACACTTTCCTCATTCAGAGGAAGGTAGCAGTCCAACAGCCGCTACTTTGCGGCACCAATATCCATTTGGGGGCACAGGCATCCAACATTTAGGACTTCTAGTCGTCCGCTCAAAGTAGTTATGGACTTGAATGAACGCCTGAGGGTCGTTGATACAGATCAGAGACAGAAGTGATCCCAAAACAGCCCTGGAAAACTCCAATGGACACCATGCCCGGAGAAGAGTGGACCGAGCTTATCTACACTTGGAATGTTCCTTCTGATAGGAGCGCCTTACTCCAGCGTAGAATTTCCCTTTGAATCCCGTAAGATTCGAGTTTGTGGAACAGCGGGACGCGGGCCACGATTTTAATCCCGGCGCCTCCGCCCACCCCCTTCTTAATTTCTTCCTTCAGTGGATATTTGGCTGTGTTTTGCAGGTCTTTTGGAGTCCTAGTTCACACGGCCGTCTTTTGAACTCTGACACTTCTCTCCTTCGTAATTATTTTGTAGAGTCCATACCAAAGGGGAGGAGAATTGGCTAGGATGGTGCTATTTATTCCTTCTCTCCAGGTTTTTGAGGCCTTCGTGTGCCATTGGGAGGACAGCCTTATAGCACGCCTCGCAGCGCATGGCGCAGTGTTGAACCCAACTTGGCATCATGACAATCGAACCAATCGCTTGCTTACTCCTCTCGTGTGCTTATCAATCTTCACTTGTTTCGATTATCCGTACTTGCCAATTATCTTACCGTAAATGTCACCCGGTTCGACGCCGGGATTCTAGCATGTGTGAATGTAGTATCGTCGATTTACTAACGAATGTGTTTGGTCTCGTCTGATGGGCTTGCTCTGACTTGTTCTGTCATGGTTTCCGTGTTCTTGCACTGCTGGCCATTGTCATTAGACACACTCCGGAGGGAACGATGATAACCTGCACTACCGGGTCGACATTCCGTGCCCCACTGGCTGGTGTTGAGCCTTGGACTCTGCGCTTTGCCGATCAGCGAAGGAATTAGGCAAGAAAGCACGCCGAGAAAATGTACGATACGGATATTTGTGTAGCTTTACTTACCCCATCTATGCGTGACTCGGAGTTCTTGCTCATAGGCCTAAACAACATTGTCGCTGAGACGCGTTTCACTGCAACATACCATCGGGTGTGTTGGTAGTTGTCGCAAAAGTATGAAAAAATGAAGGCAACCAAAGGTCATGTTTTTAATGAGGTTACTGCATGTGAACTTCATGGGGTGTGCGGCTGGGTATGTTTCCAGATAACTGAAACCAAATATTTTGGTTTATCGAGATCCTCATTTTGAAGGATTCCACATGGAACGTTTGTGTTTGAGGTTGAGTAAAGCAGGAGCGATCGGCAGAGAGCATATTAGCGTATTATGTAACCTTAATTTAATTTTGGTACACGATGCACGCATCAACAATCAGACTGAAGGAGTCGCAGGTGTGCAAGTAAACTGCATTTGAATTTGTGCGCTTTCCGGCTCATGCGTAAATTGGCCAATCAAAAGGCCGGTTTGTTCGTTGATAGTCTGATACGACCCATAAACTGCTGAAGGGACATGGTTCAACTTCTCGTCAAGGTCTCATCGTGGCACTTGGCACATGCAGGTTAAATAAAGTACGCGTTCACAGTGGGTGACGGAAAACTACTAGCATTTTTGTAGCCCTCGCGGACGAGGAACACTTGTCAAGCCTACCAGCCACTGTGCCTAAAAGCGTTGGGGTTGCTTAAGCAAGCCCAACATATAAGCACCACAAATAGAGGGAATGTGCGCTCTAATTGCGGATTCTAGACTTAACTGTAATTCATACGGCTCCCCCAGTTTAGCCGTCAAGATACTACAACCATATCACGTCGCTTCGATACGGCCGAACCCCTTGCAGGGCTGTGCCGTTACCAATGCCCGTGGCAAACTTTTAAACCGAAACGCAACTCTGCTCTTCCTAGTGCTTTCAGAAAAACTCAACCACTTAGTCACTTGCATTCAGCGCGGCTAACGTCTCTAGCTGCAGGTATCCATAATATGCGGCAGGCACACCAATCCACAAGCACTTCTGCCCCAAATGTGGCCTTCCACGGAACAAGATCTTTTACGAAGAACGGCTGAATAAAAAACTTCTTTTAGGCATTCGATTTGCAAACGGACGTTGTCCCGGTCCTTGAGTTACACACGAAACGGGATGGCGATAAGGCAGACTCAGAATATGTTCTAGAGGCGCTTCCGACTAAAACACCTGTTCTTTACATTTTTCAGCAAACAAGGATTGAATAAGTAGGCAAAGAGAGCTGAAGCGGCCGCCTAGACAACGTGAGCGCCCCCCACCTAAGCAGATGCACAGCACTATCTCAACCCCCACTATAAGAGCCCACGACTTGACTGAACTGACAGGTGCACGGTTTAGGCAATGGGTGAGCTCAGATGGCCGAGGTCACAGCAAAGCTGACCACAGCAACGACCTTCTCCACAATAAGGCGGACCAATTTGGTGCTATTAAGCGTCGTAGGACAAGACAATAATATGCGTGGCCCCAGGTAACCTTCAAACTAAGTATTCTGAAAACTGATGTTTCGGTTTTCGCCTACCGCGACACCCTTCAGTTAAGTATCCCACTTTAAGTTTTGGTCCCGAAGACCAGCCCATTAATCTTAGTAAACAAAGGGCTCGTGTTACAATGGCATATTAATCATACTCATCAGTCTGCGTCCACCTAAGTATCAACTCCCAGCCACTGAATGTGCGGTGTGCGTGCCAACGGCCATCAATGCCCGGCCCTCAGCGTTGGTTTGCGCCTTGTCTCCAGATGGCTGTTCATTGTTTTGACGTTCCCAAGAATATATTTGGGTTATTTTTTGGCGCGCAGTGGGCAAGTCATGGGTGACCGCAGTGAAACTTTGATAGATCCGGCAGCAGCACTCACCATGGCATGCAGCCCTTCCATGTGCTCTCTGACAGCCTAATCTTGTATTATAATGGTTCACATCCATTACTTGACCTCACCCGCCTCCTCTCTTTAGGCACAAGCATTGGAAACCAAGTTAGCTTCCGTTGCTTCCTGCCGCCAAAGGCTTGTGTCCGCTAATATAAACAGTGCCATACCACACTTTCAGAGCATGCTCAACTCGGGCATCATACAGCCATCTAACAGTCCGTGGACTTTGCTATGTCCTTGTAAATTCCTGAAATTGGCGCACAGGCAAAAGTCATCAACGCCTCAGCATACCTTCCGCAAAACACAGTCATCCGGTGCTGCACATCAATGATTTAACAGAAAAATTAGCCTAATTGTACCGTCCCTAGATAGACCTAGCGCACGCATGCTGACAGATTTGAGTCAACCAGGATGTTGCTAGAACTGCGATCACCTCCCAATTTCCTCTGTTTATTTGGCACATTCAGGATTTTTAAGGTGCACGTTTCTGATGATTCCTGACAGGCATCTTGTAGTAACGTTATTTCCTCAGCTTAGTTCTCTGTCTGAGCCTCCCGAGCTAGCGTTCACGAGAAAACAACCACCAAAGTTGCACACGGTCGTAGCAGCTCCTAAAGACGTGCGGTATAGTGGGATCCGTGTGAAACCCTGCCTAACACCCCCTTGAAGGTTCTTGACGTAGCTTCGAACTTGGAAGTTCACTTGAAGTGGCCTCACTGGCTTGCGGATCCTGCCTGTTCAGCGTCGTGGCCGTAATCCGTGCTCAGGATGGGCCTCTGACGAGGCAAATGATTGATCTTCCGGGATGTGGCCGAGATCAAAAGTGTCCAGAAGCGTTTCTAGACTCAAATCACGTGGTCCCGTGGGCAGGATATGCGTATCTGTCTGTCAGATTTGGTTCGCATGGCGTATCCACTTGGCTGGACCAACTTGAATCTCGTAGAGCACTTTGCCGCGCCGGCGAAGGATGAATCCCGGGGTATACGTGGGGTGTCTGCCGCAATAGTCACGAACTAACACTCTCTGGCCTTCGCTGAATGAGCGCGCAGTTGCTCCATGATGCCGGTTGAACTGTTCCTCCATTCTGGTATTGCAGTGACTAGCCTGCCTTTTTTGTGGCCGGATAGTGTCATGCGCTGTTTGAAGCCTCCTTCGGAGCAGTGTCTCCGCTAAGGTGATACTCCATCAGGTGAGTTGGGGTTTGGCGTCGCTCGATATGCCAGCAGGAACCTTTGCAAAATCTCTTCCGTTGGTCCCTCCCCTCTGGACTTCTGAAGTGCCCACTTCAGGGTGTCAACAAAGCATTCTGCTTGACCGTTCGACTGTGGGTGAAACTGCGGCTAGCGGACATGTGTTATGCCATGCTTCCGACAAAAGTTCGCGAACGGCGACGATTTGAACTGACTGCTGTTTTCTGATACAATAGTTTCCGGTGTTCTAAAGCGACTGAACAATCGCCGGAGTTCCAGGATTGTAGTGGCAGTAGTGGGACTGTCAGATGAGACACAAAACCATGTGAGACTTAAAAAAGACCCTCAGGTTAGCCTAAAGTAACAAGCGGCCCTCGAAATGTTTGGTATATTTGATATGTTGGAACACTTTTTAGCTATAGTGAGGCGCAGAATATCACAAGAGCCAGTTTATAAAGGCAAGCACGGGAGCTGATAGTCGGTGTCCAAGAATGGAACTCCTAGTTTCTCAGTGCCACTGCGATTGATTATGGAATTTTCTCAGGCTATGAGGAAGTCGATTCATCTGTAGTTTTTATTATGCAAGAAGGTATCAATATCGGGAAGCGGAGGCGGAGTGGGGCTGGAGTCAAACGCCTAAAGGGGAACGGATTTGATAGTACGCACCCATCCACTTACTACATCTTCGCTAGGACTACGTTCATTGGTACATATTTGATGATGCATGATGTTCTTGAAGCCCAAGGACCAGGTGTTTATCACCTGATGTTATATATGCCTTGCGTACACGTCATTTTAGCTTTGCCACCAACAATCCGTTAGCACCAAACTTCGGTATCGCACTATCAATGCCAACACAGCTACCTCATTGTCGACAGCGTAGCTAATTGAGCAAGTAGTAGGTCTGCCTGTGTAAAAATGTGACAGCTGAACACTTTAACTAAAGATGCAAACGAGATAAAATCAAATATCCTTTTTCATTCCGGATTCAACGCCTAGCTCAAGCGATTTGGAGAGAACGAGACGAAGTGATTAACAATTGCGGTTGTACCAGTACGTTAAAGAAATGAAATCAATGTCACGAATACCGGCTTTATAATCTTCAAGCATGGACATGGTGGAGCAACACACCATATGGATTTAATGTTGAGGAGCCGTCACTGGCCACTGCATCAGGCAAACATTTGTGGTTGAGGCATCAAAATCAACGGCACGGATAGGCGTGGAACCAATAGTTATGACAAGCGGCGGGAGTTAGCTTGATTGCGTACAGTTATGAGTGTTAGTGACGTCTTGGCTGATGATTTAAACTATCGAGCACAGTTGGGGCCTCAGTCAGCGGTACGGATTCGCATAGGTCTAGATGTCGCAACAATTATTCAAAAAGAGACAACACTCACATGTATCGTAATAAAAACCAACGGTTGGCCTTGTTTTCCAGGCGTTTGGTGTGTTTTATGACGTAATGGAGCCTGATGGCGTAATTTTTAATGGAAAAGCGTTCTCTAGGTAGGGTGGTAATTCACATGAAGATATATGAAAACGCTCCATTACCTCATGATCGGTCGCGCATAACCCAGAATGAAGATCATTCATAGAGATGCGTGTTTGCATCATTACAGTGTGACACATCAAGTCATCTTCAACTAATCTGCTACGCAAATGCAAGGTTCAAAACCGGTGTTGTGCTGATATCCGTTGAACATGAATCGTAATTTTTTACGCCTTATGGGATTCAAACGTAGTTTGATTATCCGGCTGGATGCAGTTATTATTATAATTCTGTAACTGTCAACTTTCTTAAGATATGCTTAGACCTAACCCTGTATTTCACATCGCAACCTGGTAACTTCAGGCGGATTTGCAGTGGACGTTGTCCAGGAAATTTGCTCACCTAAACAAGAAAACTTAAACAGGTACCACTGAAAAGTCAGCCGGAATAAAGTAACTTCCCGTGAAAACCTTAACTTCGCATACCCCACAGTTTTATGGAAAATAGTTTCGGTTTAATTCCAATGGTCAGCCAAAGGGTTCGGTGCATCAAATTAATTATTAAGCCTGCCTTCTGTGTCTTGAAGGTCAGGCGGGATAAGTCGAAGCCCGGAAATGCAGTGTTTTAGAACCTCAGATTAGACCCATAAACCGTTACCTCCCCTTCTTTCCAATTCATTACATGATTGGGCGGGTTACAAGATCTGGGCCATTTTTTTCAGTTTTAGACATTGCGGGAAAATATCCTTGGAGTATTTGTCCCGCATCTGATATCACTGAGGAGAAAGTTTGTCTTGAGGCATTTTTCACTACAGGAAAATAATGGCTATGCTGGCAGATATTTATGGCACCAAAATAAGCCTACTCTTATCCCGCATATGCGGTTGAGTCCAGAGCCGTCGTGTGTTGAAGGAAAAATACTTTAAATGTTATACATCTCTGCCTGTATAGCCAGACGAAATCAGCCATAACCTGCTTCATTTCTTTCAGAATATGCTTTACCGCATGTTCATCCATGTACTTTCGAGCGCATTGAGTAATAAAGTCGCGAATCATGACAACACGGTGATCCTTGACCATAAAATGCTTTTTCTGCAAAGCATTTGCGGGTGAAATAAAATTTCCATACAAAACGCTGCATTTTGCTTTATATTTTCCCAAACTTAAAATCAACCTAATTTCATCCATTTTGTTCTGGTTGGTTTAGATTGTTGTCATTTTTAATTATTGGCGTGTTGTGTTGTGGCTGCAGAAGTGGCTTCAGGTGTGCTTGAATTGGGAGCTGTCTGCTTTCCAGTATCCGCGGCATTTGAGAAGGCGTTAGAGGAATACATGAATAACTATGCGGTATCTGTGTGTGGCCAGTGATCGAAAGGCCAACGCTGTTTTGCGTTTGAATGGGTGTGCTACAAATACAGTAGGCGGCCAGCAAGATAAGCGGAAAGTCAAGCAATCCCAAGATGCTAGTATGCCGAGCATAACTTCTACTAACAAACAGTGAGGAATGCACAGGCTGTTCAATGCGTTTTTGTCTGAGGAGGCAGAGGAACCATCCTTCGGCCACTCCGTATTGTCCTGAACACAACCATGAGGTTTCCACATTTTTGAACGAAGATCTTCTGGTGGTTCGACGGCCAATCGAATGGAAGTTGGTACCTACANACCTACAGGACCCTGCTGAACTATGGGGCGCCATCATCTGATGTGCGGCAGTTTGTGGCCGATAAATTCGGCTTGGCCCTTACCAGTAACGACGCACACAACTACCACTGGAGGTGCCGAACACTTCTACCGAGTAATTAACCCATAGTTGGGTTTTTTCTGTGGCGGATAATATGCTTTTGGTCTGACAAAACTTCGGGAGGCCGGATGGATGTTTGTGCTGCAGTCAGGGGAGGGTCACTATATCCGCATATGCCTCTCCAGATGGCACCATTTTTAGGCTTTTCGGATGTTGTAAATATTGATGGAACACGCGATAAACCGAGTTGAGCGTTTTCTCCAGCACAACCAATATCTGGCTCTTAGATACAAGCTGTGCCACCGTGTGGCCAGCCTGGAGAATGCCGTGCAGTGGGTTTTTCATCATAATAATAGCACACATTCCGACAAGATGTGCAACTGCTTCACATCACAGACTCACGAGTCGTCTCTTACTTTACAGCTCACTGGTTGTGCATCACTGCAAACGGGCTATGCACTCACAACACGGGATGGTTCATTTCGGTTAGGTGAAAAAGAACCGTCTGGAGGACGCAAAGTACCAGCCCGAAAAACAGATACACCACTTAGACACACCAGAGCTTGCAGTGCAGAAAGTCGCGGCTCAGAGAGTGGCTCATGCGAAGAATGGGATACACACTCCATACCACTGAAACTGACGGGAAATCCCGGAGGACCACGGCTGCGTTCTGCAGATTGCCCGTCGAAGCGTTACGTTGGCGTGTTCTCTCACTTTAAGGTACTTACGACGAAGGCTGCACTGTCATGGTACTCTTGTGGTTTATTTGAAAAGTTAGCCCTCAGGTAATTAGTTTGTTTTTAGTGCCTAGCTCCCGGTCCGTCCAAAAACGCTAACATGTGCTTGCTAATAGGTTCACGAATACAGCGTATTATGATGGTGACCTGGACCAAACACGTATTCCGAACCCAGCGTGTGTCAGAAGTCTGTATGTGTCCGTAATTTCGGCTCAAAGGGGCGGGCTAAGCGACAGCTGAGTTAATGTCCTAATGCTAAGCCTAACGCCGTAGAGCGCCGGCCAAGGGGCGACGATGCTTTCGATTGACATGCAGGGCTCATCAGCATCAGTTTGTTCATCTGTTAATGAGACCACAAGCATTTTTTGTAAGTCTCGTATTTCTTGTCGCCCAATAGCTGGTAGGCACCAAGCTGCAAGAAGTCACGCAATGCAAGTCAGCCGTCGAAGATACTGTTGTGCAGATTAGCCTATATAAGGTTCTCACTGCAGAGGTGTTTCTTCTGGGATAAATATTTCTCCCAGTTTGTCAACCGCTCGTCTCAGTGATATTTCGGTAATCTGGCTTACTCCTTCTTCTTATTTAAGGATGTCAATGGCTAAACGAACACTGTACACCAAGAAATCTATTCGCCTCCAGGCACGACACATTTGCTGACCAAAACGACCAGCGAAGTTCAACATTTTTATTTGGACCTTCTATTTTTCCGGTAGAGGTGGGTGGGCGTTCGTCCGCCAGTTGATTAGGTATCGTAGACCCCTTTGCCGCACGTTAGTAGTATGCGTCAGCTAGGTTTTTTCAGCTAGCCGCCGGTGATATGATCATCCTGGCATATTTTGCCAGCTAAAATGTGGAACTCTGCCGCAGTTTGCCACCAAACGTATCATACATGCACAGCTGATCAACATCTGCAAGCCTTACGTACTTCCAGTGAGTTATTCAAAAATAACAAATGTATCTAATGTAACGATAACTCGAAATGGCATTTTTTGAGGTTTGAGAACATATAATTAGGTATCCGTCTAGTCAAGCAGGTATAAATGACAAAAATTATTTACCGAAGTGGCACTACGGTATATTTTGTGTTCACGAGCACAATAAGGATTTTAGGAAGCTCACTGAATCATTTCAGCTGCAGGGCTACCTGTAGCTTTCATCCATTGTATGCACTTTGCGTTTTACCGCAATCAGCGATACCTTATTACATTAGGCACCATTTTCACAGACGGTGGTGATTGATGACCTTGATAATTCGCTCACGTAAACAAATCACCAACGCATGTAGTTTGCAGAACAGTTCATTAGGAATAGACGTGCTTCACTATGAAGTGATAACCTTGAAAACTTTGTGATTTTTGAGAATTAAAATTCCATTTTGTGAAAACTGAGCAGATTTCGACGCGGTGTGTTTGAAGAAATATATGCCTGTTGAGGAATTGGTGGCAACCGGTATTTCATCGATCGAGTTATTTGAGAAGACGTTAAATGAATACAGGAGGAAGAACTATGTGTCATTTGTGCCCGCAGTGGGCAGAAGAAGACTCCTGCTGCTTTTTGATATGAGTGGATGTACCACAAACAAAGCGGGTGAGCCGCCAAACCAAGCGAAATTCGGGAAAACAGGAGAAGCCTTTTGGTTGAGCACATTTTCTAGTGACAAACAAGAGGTAGAGCAACTGTGGCCTGTTGACCACGAAAAAAGCTTTCTCAAAAGGATCGTTCACGCAAAGAATTTGTGGAAAGCTGCACTAGACACACACCTTCACTAAGGGGTGGTTTGGAAATTTTATAGCTTCGAAGAGATCATGTTCATTCGCCAGATGGCGATCAGCCTCCTTGTTCTGATTTCCTTTCGATTGGTCGAAAATAGCCAGATATTGGTAGCAAAACGCTGCATTGGTGCACGTTGGAATGAGAAAAAAGGGAAACCAACTTGCTTTTAACGGGTAACACACTCGAGGAAACTAAACAGTACGTTTGGGCTTGTAGTGGTCCAGCTACCTAGAAAGCTACTTTGCCAGGCGTGTGCAAAGAAATAGAAATAATGACGCTAGATTGAGTATGCAATAATAAAGAGATCAGATGAAACAAATTCACTAAGAAGTGTTTATCTGAAATAGTTCATCGTTGGCCCAGGAAATAAATAATAATCCAATCATGGTTGCCCCGGAGATTTCTTCTGAACAGTTCTCACATGTAATAAATTCTGAAGTCTGAAATGTTTTGATACCAGAGTTAGCACATGAAACTCGCGAATGACCACCGTAAACGCAAGCGAAATCAGAAGAGAAAGCCGAATCACGTGACTACGTTTCATATTGCGTGAAATTGTTTGAATGCGTGCTTGTTCAGTTTTCGTATTCAAACAAATTACGTTTGTGCAATTGTTAAAATGTGTAGTGTTATAATGGAATCAAAATAAGGGTACAAAACACCACAGGCTATTTGAACTGCGCTCAAGTATTTTGAAGGCAACTTCGCTTGAGCGATTCCTACCATTCTAATCTGACCTTTTTTCCCGACCAGGGAAACTTGGACAAAAGCCTCGATCCTGTGTATCAATCCGTGAATCCGTGACCTCAACCGGTGAAATGTTTGTGTCGGAAAAAGTCCTAGATGTGTAAATATATGCTTTGTTAATAAATTGATAGAGGCTACCCCTTTCAGCCTAGAAGCTGTATATCGACCGACCGGTCCATGAACTTGGTTGCGGTTTGTTGCTCAGTACCTACGTACCTACTGACAGCAGGGGCAGATGAAGAACATTGTGGGACGGTCAACTTTGTACTAGTAGTATCACGCATTTGCAAGCATGATGTGGGCTGTTCTTCCAGGTGCACGCCAATCACACTGGAGAATCATGTCACCTTTTGGATACCTACAAAATTTTATCTTCAAGGCAACCCCTTGATATCTTGGTCACCATTACGCTCAAACAGGCATGATTTCTCGAGCCGGTGTGGTTCAAAAATGTAGGTTTATCAACACCACTTGTAACACAGAAGCGGAGGCATTGAATCTGCATCCAGGATTCACACCTGAAGACAAGAAAGAGCGGAAAAGAATTGGTAATGACCGGCGTCAAACACCACTGTACTCAGTAACCACCATATGTTACAGGTTCTAACCACCTCTGTTGCACTGGCAGGTGATATCTGCTTGTACTACATCAGCGTATTTCTCAATAAAAGTGCGCAGCCACACAAATGTAAACGACAGAACATTCAAGTTGCTGTTATCACAAACACGCACAGCCATGAACGCAAGCCTGCTCAAGGCCTATCAGCTACCTTGCAGACTACAAACAGGATAATCCAATCGGTGCAGCTTGTCGTGCAGGAAAAGAACATTGTCACATATCAAGTCTATTCCGCAGTTTTTCTCATACAGGGTAGTGGATTTCCAAAGACGAATTAAAGCACCTCAACAAACGAAAAACCTATTTTTCTTGTTTTTTGCCTAATCAACGATTGCTTGTGCACACCTGGCTGAGAGGTTTTCGCTGGTCATATGAATGCTGCATGTTGGAACTGACTATAAAAAGGTGACCGCTGCGATGAACCAAAAGCACGAACGACCAGCAACCAAAAGCTGCTTACCTGAACACAAGTGCACTGGTTCAATATGCAGATATCAATCAACAGACTGACGACCATGCTTTTTGAGTTTCAATGTGACCGTGCAGGTACAAACGTAAGCACCATGGAGGCGTAAACAACTGACTGCGAAAGCACTTCTTCGTACTTCTGTTTATAATTGAACGCCGGTTAACTTGACACGTTCTCCGCCATAATCCTCGCAATCGGACTCGAATTTAATGAAGGAACAACATTCATGACCGGAAAGTTCTTTTGCATCTTCCTGTTTACATTGTGTTCGTGCATCGATGCGTTCTATGGACCTGGAAGATATAAACTGACAACAAAGCTAACCTGATACTATCCTAGGACGTGGTGATCTTGGTTTAAGTATAATAAGTACCGTCGTTACCGTCACCAGCTGCATTCGCCATCACTTCTGAGAGAATTGGGCAGCAAGAGAATTGAGTGAGAAATGAATTCCTGTGGCTGTTAACTGACATTAGTGGAATAGTGAGATGGTTACAAACTACTCGCAGCACTCTCCGGACCCTGTTCACCAATCCTGACCTCGCGAGATGAATTTCTCACCGGCAGAGCCTGCCGGGTTATGGCATCACGCATGCCAGACTAACACATCAAGGTAGTGTAGTATAAAGCACCTGTTATTTTGTTTGATTATTATGTAAGTAATAGTACTGCGAAACCCTGCTTACCATGCTTTTTTGTTTCCCATCCGCGTGAACTCTCATGAATTCGTACCTTTCGGAGGGTCACTGCGCTCTGGTACTTCCATGGCATGCATACCACAGTAGCAGCACAGTGGGGCGAGGGGTCTCAAAATTGGTCTAGGAGGCGTTCACCTTTTCGAATTCAGACGAAATGGCCATCATCTCGTAAGTCGGTTGCAAGATCTGATTTCAAATTATCGTTCTCAGTCTACTGCGAAGTTGGAAAGAATGATTTAATCGTTGCTGCCTCACAGGATACACTCGCCTGGGCTTCCTTAGACTTGTCGAGGTCTGACTGACAACTCGATGGCAGGATAAATGAATTTACGGGACTCACTGGTGAATAAAAAGTTTTAGTCCTGCGTGCGCATTCACCTGGTGGGCGTGACTGCAAATCTTTGCCAAATAGCGAACAACGCTCGTTGTTCCAGCAATAGCCGTGATATGATAATCTGTCTCGCGGACAGAACGGTCAACCGGTCACCTAGACCAAATGGAATATCGCCATCTAGGTCGGGGACAACTGTCCTCCAACACTGGGGACTCAATGTTCAGACCAGTGACCGAACGGCGGCGTGGCATCATCCGTGTCTACACAACTGTTACAGAGCTGTTGATACAGATTTGTTGCGGAAATTCATGCATCTGCTACAAACCTGCACGTTATGCTCACCCGCTGCAAAAATGAAACAAGTTCTTGACCCCACACCGCCTCCAGTCCCAGCGTTTCTGCATCCAGTCCGCTCTTAAGGAAAATCGTCCGGTGTGTGGATTTAACCCAATGAGAGAATCTAGTGCTTTCCCTAGTAGGATTATAAAATTATCTAACCAGTATGTTCCTGTGCCGTGTACGTCTTTTCATGGCATATTACTTACTTGGATACAAGTTGGTGGTTTGAATTGCAAAGCAGGTATAAAATTTTATAGAGCATCTTTAAATCGATATCATAGGTTAGGATACTAGAAGATAAATAACAGAAACGCTGATGCTGAACAAAATGATCCTATTCCAAGAGAGGTTCCCGCCCTTGCAACACT
This sequence comes from Opisthorchis viverrini, assembly GCF_000715545.1. Taxonomy (NCBI): domain Eukaryota; kingdom Metazoa; phylum Platyhelminthes; class Trematoda; order Opisthorchiida; family Opisthorchiidae; genus Opisthorchis; species Opisthorchis viverrini. The sequence goes on from NW_008751660.1 coordinate 800,423, forward strand.
AGGAATAACAAAAATTTAACCGCTGGCTAAGGGATCATCGAAGACGGAATTACCAATCAACTAGATAAGATGCATTCAAAGGAAGTTATCTTTAATTGGCTTAACACTTGCTATAGCAGACACTTGGCCCGGACTAACGAATCGTGTACAAGAAGACCAAAATATACACAGGCTTTAGTTATAACGCCCCTTACGCGCCTCAGCGGAGTACCTGAAATTCTTGAGGTTGTTTCAGCTGAGGGGCTTCACTACAGCTGGATTCAAACTCCGGAGCAGTTCTTTTGTGAAGCTAATGGGGCAAGGAGACCAACAAGCAACGTATCCTCTGTTGCAATCAGGGATGTCTTTCTTATGGAGAGTGTCTCGTGAACCTAAATGAAACCAAACGATGAGGGTTTCACACCGCACGAGGCACTAGAGCACTCTACGGATGTCCAAAAAGAGGGTCGGTGCCTATTCGGCGGGCGTCTATCATGCACCAGACACCCCATGTGCACAAAGCAAACAATCTATCAGATAAACTTGCTCATGCTACTTCTATGTCTATCGCGCGTGAGAGAGGCTTCCCTGGTCAGCCGATTCCAGTGCTCAAAACCTTTATGACTATCGCTTAACCAGTGATCCAATGGAGGGTTTATTTCCGTTTGCTTGCACGGTAACTGTCCACAACAGAGCTTGCTGACATGGTTGGTGCACTCAAGACCGTTCGGATTCACTGTAGTGTGCGCCTCTTGGCCATATGCACCCGAAGAGTTGTAGACGCCCGTTTTTCAATACGACGTATTCTTAAAAGTATGTTTAGTCTTGTATATGGTTTGTTCAAACCGCTCACCGCTTCCACTTTGATCTAGCAGATAGGGAGTCGTAGTCAGACCAGGGAGTTCATCAAGTGGAGGTTAGTACACCAAAGGACGCATACCAAAGGACGCCTTAATGAAAAGCAAGACAAAATTCATAAGATATCCTGTTGACGTGTTAAAGGTATCGTCGAAAATCTGATGCATAGTAAAAACCAGTGTCTGGATTGTTGACCGTAGTACCTCCAACAGCAATCTAACTGGCCATCTGTTACCATATCTCTATCTTTCATCCGACATATCTAATTCGAGGTGTCTTCTGCAATTCCGAATTTCCTTGAGCTTGTGCTTTTCTGTCTTGAATTTTCGTCAGGCCACCGGGTTAGATAGTCTTCTCCTGGCGTTATTAAATACAGTGATAGATACTTGTGTTCTCACCCCCACCCAGATGTTTGACCTCATGTGGAAACTGGACTGCACTCGACAAACGTAAGGTTCTCGCTTTGTTTTGTTAAGCAGTCTTCGTAACTTTATTAAAAAATATGTCCGGAAAAGCTGCTGGAACCAGTGGGGGACATAACACTGCTATTGGTTTCAATAATTCTGTAAAGTCTATCCGCAGTGCACGAAAGACAAATTCGAACAAAAGAAGTAAGTGAGGGTTTCACACCGCACGAGGCACTAGAGCACTCTACGGATGTCCAAAAAGAGGGTCGGTGCCTATTCGGCGGGCGTCTATCATGCACCAGACACCCCATGTGCACAAAGCAAACAATCTATCAGATAAACTTGCTCATGCTACTTCTATGTCTATCGCGCGTGAGAGAGGCTTCCCTGGTCAGCCGATTCCAGTGCTCAAAACCTTTATGACTATCGCTTAACCAGTGATCCAATGGAGGGTTTATTTCCGTTTGCTTGCACGGTAACTGTCCACAACAGAGCTTGCTGACATGGTTGGTGCACTCAAGACCGTTCGGATTCACTGTAGTGTGCGCCTCTTGGCCATATGCACCCGAAGAGTTGTAGACGCCCGTTTTTCAATACGACGTATTCTTAAAAGTATGTTTAGTCTTGTATATGGTTTGTTCAAACCGCTCACCGCTTCCACTTTGATCTAGCAGACTCTATGTGCAGATAGGGAGTCGTAGTCAGACCAGGGAGTTCATCAAGTGGAGGTTAGTACACCAAAGGACGCATACCAAAGGACGCCTTAATGAAAAGCAAGACAAAATTCATAAGATATCCTGTTGACGTGTTAAAGGTATCGTCGAAAATCTGATGCATAGTAAAAACCAGTGTCTGGATTGTTGACCGTAGTACCTCCAACAGCAATCTAACTGGCCATCTGTTACCATATCTCTATCTTTCATCCGACATATCTAATTCGAGGTGTCTTCTGCAATTCCGAATTTCCTTGAGCTTGTGCTTTTCTGTCTTGAATTTTCGTCAGGCCACCGGGTTAGATAGTCTTCTCCTGGCGTTATTAAATACAGTGATAGATACTTGTGTTCTCACCCCCACCCAGATGTTTGACCTCATGTGGAAACTGGACTGCACTCGACAAACGTAAGGTTCTCGCTTTGTTTTGTTAAGCAGTCTTCGTAACTTTATTAAAAAATATGTCCGGAAAAGCTGCTGGAACCAGTGGGGGACATAACACTGCTATTGGTTTCAATAATTCTGTAAAGTCTATCCGCAGTGCACGAAAGACAAATTCGAACAAAAGAAGTAAGATTTCAGCGAAATACACTCATTTGCAAACTGATTTGATTTTTCGATCGACTCACCTGGAACCCGGCTGAATCTCTCAGTTTTGATGTTTTCAGATAGAACATTAGGTTGACTGCGCCTACCTGGTGAATCCCAAGAAAAGCAAAACCAATCGTGGGCTGTCGAGAAGTTTCCAGCAACCTTATGAGCAGTGCATTACAGAAGTAAGATTTCCTCCTTGAAGAAAACGCATTGACCACCGGTTTACTTTACGCCAAGCTCAGCGGCACGTATACGGCTTACGAGTGGCTTGCAACCCTACTGACTGAGCAAGCTCCCTACGTGAAATACCCACAGGACTTGTGAATATGCTTCGTCTTGTTTACTCACACTGTCCAGAATTTTACCCCTACACTTTCGTCAAGACTGATCCCTGTGTCTTTTCATTCAGTTCTGTCATCAACATAATCATGGAATGCGCACTGCTAATGACCGATAAGTTTGGTGTCAAAATCAAATTTAGTGAAAGAGAAGGAATGTTGGACTATGCGGACGGTGATCGTCAATCCGCTCAAGCAATCTTGCACAGAACGTTAAAAGTGGTTCATTGTTCTGGTATGAGTTTTGCACCTTCAGAGTGCAAAAGCTTACTTCAGGAGTTACACTCACCTTGTGTCTCTCTGAAATTTGAAAGAGTTTGTCAGTTGGTTAAACTTTTATATAACTGATTGGTATTCGATAGGGATTTGTCTGTCAAAAGTGGTTGGGCGACAGGAATATAGTCATGATAACGTAAGTGGTTTGTGCTGGGATGTATGTACCACTGGGGGTGAGCATGTGAATCCGACGGAGCGTGATCGGCGGAAAAACCGAAGACGGCTGTTGACAGCTATCGAAAGACCTACGCTCAATATCAGTACAGTGAGCACCGACACAGCGTTTGATAATGGGTTACTGGTGTAAATCGTGAATTCCTGTACGTTTCAGCACATACTGTCTGAGACACACTATGATGTAGTTCTATTCAATGGAACTCTCTAGAACAATTTAGTCGATTGTCCTGGCTAAACAGGCCATAAAGGCACTGTAAAAGCATAGTTCCAATTGTGAGGAAGTAGAGCGAAACAACCTCAACTTGCTCGTTGATCCTTCGCGACTGATACAACGTTCGATATATGGAATCACCCAAGTCCGGTTTCGCTCATGTAGATGCTTCCACGGGCTGATCAGCTCCTTAGTTTACTGACATTCCTTTTGTCGCTTACAAACAGATAGTTTCGGTTCAGACATTAAGGCGTTCTGCGTCTCCTGGGCATATTTAGCTTTCAGCTAGTTGTCCCTTTCCAGCCCCAGACTGCCTCATGACCTACAGTCATGAAGTCATATGAAGTCTGCTTCCATATCGTCACCTTCGTGTTTCTCGGCCTTGTAGGCCATTCTTCAGCTGTACATACAGTGGGCGTCTTGCAGTACGATCCGGCATCATGCGTTCCAAATGACCTACTTCACCGAATCACCAGGTAGTGAGTAAAGGTTTGAGCTGTCGGATTTGATTATTTCTTGCTAACCATGATCATGTGTTCGCACATCTTCAAGTTCGATAACAGTTGTAGGCGCTAGCCATCGCAATGTTGTGATGGTGCTGTGATCGATTATGTGTTGCGTCTTAAGACATGGCAGGTTCTGTTGAGGTCGGAGATGAAAATTACAAGACTCACAAAACAACCAGCTCTGGTGTAAGAGGTGGATTGGCAAAGCAGTCGTCAGTGAGCAAGTGGATCATATCTGGACCGAATTCTCACTCCAGATTAATACAAAGATTGGTGGTTAGGTTTAAACATGTTTCTTGTTCCAAAAGGTCACCACATTTGGGGCTGCAACTAGTGGTACTGTTTTCTGTTCAGGTCTCTTGTTACCGTGAGCAATTTTTATAGGGAGAACGACCCCTGTGCATAATTTTTATTGTTGAATGTTTCATCATGAAGAGGGGATCTTAAACAACTTAAGGTAGCGTAGTTACACATTCTCTATGTCTAATTCCTCTAATCATGTATCAAGGAGATCGAAAATTTGTTGCCTGAAACTGGCGAACAGCGTTACTGACAAATTCAGTTATCCACAAGCGCTTTCTAGGAGTTGGTGAAACAGATATCCAAGCTGATAAACCTAGTCACCTGATGCATCTTGAGAAAATCTTCTCTCTTTTATGGCGCGTACCAATGGTGCAAGGTGAAGAATGCGCTTCTTTCCTTATCGAAATAAGGTTTTCATGTCGCACTTGGACCACACTGCAACCGATGGGTGATCTAGGAGCTAAGTGCACTCCGCTATGAATGCATGCTTTGATAACACCGAGTAAAGAACACTTTCTACCGGCTGAGGCGGAAGTTGCACGGAGCTCATACGCTGAACCGGATGACACCGCGGCTCAGTACGTTGCCACAATAACCGAGAGACAGGTGCTTCGTCGCCTCAGAGGTAAAGCCAGTACACCACTCGGACCGGCCACTCAGTCAAAGGTTGTACTGTAGACCAAGTAGGGCTTTGCTATGTTTTTTACTTATCGAACAGAACGTATCAATGGTAAACTTGGTCAGGCGCTTACATCCCTTAAGTTGAGATACACCAATCGGTGAACTATCCCCAAGAGTTTTCATGCTTCTACTTTGCTCTCCCTTGCTCTACCCTGGATAACTGGTAAGATGTTAATTGTTCAGATTTGTTTCTTTTGCACATTTGGACAAGCGCATAGAAGGAACTTCTACTGTGAGTAAAATTTTTCCTCTAGTAAGGTTGTGGACGTTCGGAGGTCTCTTGATGCTGGACAACGTGTTGCAATCCAATAACAAGTAGGTGAGGTGGAGAAATTCAGCAACGAAGACTCTGAACAAACCAAGAAATGAAAGCGAAATATAGCAACAAGGCTCTGACCATTTGAACACTGCTCTAACATGGAAGTACCTCATTTGCGAATCAATTTGGTTTTCAGGAGAGACTCAATAAATTGCTCGTTTAGTGTATTCCACAACTGAATGTGCTGCGCACAGGCCGCCTCATGTTTCAGTTGGCACGATATTCGAGATATCGCAGTATATTTTCACAAAGGAAACTACTCACAAGGTTGCTGAAAACTCTTCAAGTAGATCATAAGGTTCACGGAAACTCGGGACTGCGCTTACCTGACAAGCCCCAAGAAGGGCGAAACCGGTCGTGGGCTGCCGAGGGGTTTTCAGCGACCTCGTGAGTAGTCTCCTCTATGGAAGTGCCTGTTTAATGTGAGATAAACCAAGTTAAACTGTGGTGGTTCTATTTGATGGTGGGTTCAGATGTGAAATGTCCTTTTTAATGATTTCTGACCCATTAGGGCCTTACTACTTTAATGATTGCTCGGATCAGCCTAGTAATTAACCGGTTCAAACTTAAAACCGATAGAAGAACTACACTGGCAAATAAAAACAGTTTGCATTGGTTCCCCATTGCAAAACCAACAACAATGGAGGCGTGTTTATAACAGCTCTACTTCGGGAGATGTGACAGATATTGGACAGGGGGGCACAGTGAACGGTCCTCCTCTAGATCCATGAACTATGACCTCCAACAACAGCTGTTTCTGAGTGACAAACTAGACTTTAGTTTCTCATCGGCAACCGCCTCCGCAAAATTCAACATTCGTGACTCTGTGTGGCGCGGTAGGATGATGAAGGCTCACTTGAAGACAACAGAGTGACATGTGAACAACAGATGTCGGTCGACCGATCACGTTGGAGGAGCGCTAGGTTAGGGTCTGAAGTGCAGTATTAGGCCCATATTGGAGCAAGTTCCCTCTGCAGAGGTGAGACACCAGTCATTTCCTAAAATATGGCTTTCTTATAACTCAATCGTGAGCTGAAGTTAACCTACATCAATGGGTTTTTACCTCCTGATAGGAGGTAATGCTAATAGTCGGTTGCGACTGACTACTCGTGATTCTGCCACATTGTTTGGCCACTGGGTTTTCTTCTGTAAAAAAATCAAGAAGAGAGGCTCCTCGACCACTATCCTACGTTCGACTGCCGTGCTCTCAACTCGTCTATTTGTGAACCCCAAGCAGTATCCATTCTCTTCAAGTACCTTCGTTACTGGTTCCAGCTCATGATCGTTGCAATCCGGTCCACACATTCAAAGTGTCGAAGAGAAGTATATTTGTACGAACTTGCTTGAGGAGTAGCATCTCGGATCATTTGTGATGGATGACTGTTCACAGACAGGAAAGCATTTGAAGGAACTGGGCCTGGTTTATGGAAGTGCTCATTGCTATTCTGTCGACCTGTCTATACAGTGAGTGGGCTGTTCTACATTACTCATCAGGCAACATAAACGGTTGTATTTTTATACACAGGAACGCCGGTGGAAAGGAACTGTACATTAATCATGCACACACATTCCTGATGTCCGTGCGTCCCAATTTTAGGCATTCTTTGATGCTGTCATTATCGCGTATCCGAGCACTTAAATTTATCAGATCAACCGGTCACAGGGTCAGTTTTTACTGTAGTGAAATCGCCATGGAGAAAACAAGACTGAATGGTGTTGGTTGATCAGATGGTAGTTGATCTGTTTGCTGAGCTTAGCGATTGGTTGGCAAATGTCCCATCCCCAGTCGAGGAGACATCGTTAGTGCGCAGTTGAGTGCATCCGTTCAAAAGGATCTGTAAGGTTTAGATGTAGAGCTACCAATTGGCTTCAAAAGCTTATGCTTCTGTTCAGCACTCCAACTGCGCTGAATAAGCAAGCGCAATTAACTGCATATGCGTTCCTTCACATGCGAGAGAGACTACTCTTTTGAAAGTGTAACAAACTCCCGGCTATCACTCCAAATTATAGGCATTTTATCCATGTGAACCTTCATGTTAAGGATAACGTCCATTCACTGGGGTTGATGAGAGTTTGTGAGTGGCGCGAATAACCTTGCTCTTAGAGTAAGTCAAATCGTCTATGCTACTAAGTTGGAGTTCTTTCAACTGAGCTAGCTTTTTTCAAACTGTGTTGCATCAAATGCACTTTTACGTTTACTTGTTGAATTTCCATATTTCTGTCCCGAGGAAGGTAATTCTACCCTGAGGTCCCGTACATAAGAAGTAAAACGGCGAGAACAAAACTTTACCAGCTGGTCATAGTGAAACTGGGAGTCACACGAAACCGATGGACGTCAGCATCTGGCCAGACAGTGAACCACGAGTGGAGGCAATCAACGCATTGGACCAGCCTGCAACCCCACTGGCCAAGGCAGCGAATACTGATGTGTATTCAGCACCTTTGTTATGTGTGTGAGGATGTTGTTCGACAAAGGGTGGCATTGGCAAGTCTGTGATTATTACTCCGTAAACCCCAATCTAAATACCAATTCACAAATAACTGTTGAGAACTTTAAAGTTATAGGACTGAGAGAACATGCTCCATCATCCTCCATCATCCTAAGCTAGCACTCGCTGCTGGCCCAATGTCCCCAATGTGATCGGTTGATCGATCACATGTCACACTGTTTCCGTCAAGTCAGCTTTCACCATCCTATCACGCCACACAAGGTCACGAATATTGAATTTTGCAGAGGTTGTTTCTGATGATTGATAAAAGTCTAGTTTGTACGTTCAGAAACAGCTGTTAGTAAATCTCATAATTCATGGATCTAGTGGAGGAATGTTCACTGTGCCACCTTCATCCACTGTCTGTCTTTTTTCTTGTCCAGTGTCTATCTATTTGTCAAGGGTAGTGCTGTATCCGTTGGAGCCAATAACCTAACCCTAGCCCGCCTTACAATGCATGTGGAAGCGTGTTGTCCGAATTCACTCACTGGACCCAGTTCGCGAGATTGACAATATCATTAGATTTCCGTTTCAAAGACCCAGCTTTAGTACCTACTGAAGCCTTCAATTCATCGTCGTCCTGACACCTCACTCGGGCTACAATCATTTTACATCAGTGCTAACGTAAATATATTTCGCGCTGCACCGCATACTTGCATCAAACCTGTTATTCAAAAAATCAATCAAATTAGTCGATCTGCTTGTGCATATTTAACCCATTCGAACATACCCGTCAAACTGTGCCTGTGGATACACATAACTTGGCCTCGGCAACCTTGACCAAAAGATATTCAATCCAGAGGGCATCGATTTTCTGCTTCGTCGATCGGGCGCGCTTGATTATTTGCCACAAAATCAACTCACCGTGTTTGGCCGCATCAGCTGAAACACGCTGTTTGATTTCAAGTAAATGACTGCACTCTAGTGACGTCAGTGAATAGGTTGGTAAATTGGCTAGTCATTGGACATCATCGGGGGAAAGGATGAATACAGTTCGCAACCAGTGCTTAGTCAATAATCGTGGGTCTGTACGCAGCTGTAAGCCAGCAGGAATCCGCCAGTGCATCTTATCGGCTGTTCAGGACAGATGACTCGTGAAAAACCGTAATCAATGTAACCCATTTATTAGGTATCTGTGTTTGCGTTATCTGGCGTTTTGCAACCTCGTTTATTTTGAAAGACCACTACTGGAGTCATCGCTTGAAATGAGCAAATAAGCAGCATGGTGCACACTCTAGGTGTCCGCTTCTTTCCTGTTGGCGATCGAAGCCTATACAGAGAAGGGGATACATCAGTCTCCCGCGCTGCCTCACCACCATCTCTTTCTGGCACTAGTAGATGTGATCCCACTAAGCCAACTACGGTTGGCTTAATGCCAGCAAAATTCGTACCATGTTAGCAGTAGTCCGTTTGTGTATCATTCACTTCAATAACTTTCTGCTTGGTAGTATCACTAACCCGTCCATCTCTTAAGCTGTGACAAGACAGAATTCTCCACCACACAAAGCTGAAGCTTAAAAAAAGCCCCAGCTCGTACTTCAGAGTGATGAAAATGAGTTCACACCGAATATTGAGATGCCTCGTTCTGTATCTGAAACCGGTGAGGCCCTATTACCAGGAGAAATTTATTAGTCCAACTGCTAAACGTATTAAAAAAATTGTGTGAACTCCATTTTCCAGGTAATTTCGCTGCCAGTTAGATCGGCTAATGCGAGTGCTATCCGGCGGTGAGTGGCTAGGACAAACCAGCCTTAATCTCTCGAATAACTTCAATCAAATCATTCGGTAGGTATTTTCACTTACCCAGTAAAACGTAGGACTTTCACACTGTTTTTCAGCTCATAGAACGACAAACGATTCTCGAAAATTGGACATTGCTTGATATCATTTCTTTTCAGTCGACCATTGGTATATATGCCAGGTTAAAGTGACGCGGTCAGGAGTGAAACAAAGCCACCGGTCTATCCAGCGTATGCTAACAGGGTGACTTAGTTGCCTCAAGTCATTTAATTGATTTCATACCGTATATAGCATAAAAAACAGATAAGCATTCTAAAGAGTCCCTCCCTCGGAATTCGCTTGATTTCGCAAACTAGAAGGCAGAATTCCTTTTTTCATCCAGTTGCTGTTTACTGGGGTAAAGTTAGACACAAAAAGTCGTTCGAGTTTTATGATTTGGCTAACGATGAACGTAGCATCAGAACTCCAAAGAATAACAGTGTATATAAAGAAAAACAATAATGATACACGAAAATTCAAAATACCTCTCTGGGGAATACAGGTCCATGCCTTCCGTGGAGTCTGTGGCGTCTCATTCCAAAACCCTTCCATCTAGGAGGCCGTGGTGGAATGCCGTAAGGACCACCAAAGTCATCTGGCCAACCGATGTAGGGATCATAATACGTTCTCCGCATCCCATCATATAGGTCGTCCGTAGGATCCTCGGCATACTTGTGGAGAAGACGTTTCTTCCTAAGAACGAATTTTTTCATCTTTTTATGTGGAATGTACTTAACTTTGGGTACAACGTAAATCAGAACTCGCGGACGTGGTCGCCATAAAGGAACAGTCGAGCTGTCAACAACATTTGGTAAATTGATCGTTCTTACTGTGTTGACCGTTATTTTAGGGCTTATCACTGAATCTGTTTGTATTGAGCCTGGCGTTTCAATAGCTCCAGAACGGACAGCAGTTCCGAGGGGGTTTATCACCGGAAGGGTTGACACAGGGGTATCTAAAGTTCCGATAGCAAGGTTATTCGGTGTGACCAGGTCAGTCATTCTGGGATGTGTCAGAATATTTGACACAGCAGGTAGCGTGGTGTCCAAAGTAGTTGTGGATGGTAGTGTTGAAATTGAAGGTAAGTTAGTCAACAAGTTTGGTTGAAGCAAGCCTGAACTCCGAGCTGTGGTATCGAGAATGGGGGTCTGCACTAATCCATCACCCAAGCCTACATTTGTTGCTAAATTTCCAGGTAGTGTTGTGACTGAAGTTACTGGATTGTCAGATACCACCGTAGGAAGAGTAGAAAACAGGTTCTGTGTGTCCCACTGGGAGGGAATTATTCCTTTTGTCTGCGACGATAACAAGCCGGATGAAAGGGTGTTTGGAAGACCAAAAACGTCGGATGTCTGTGACGGAATGGTGAGGTGTGCAACTGCTGGGACTGCTACTAATGTCAGAAGTTCTCGCATAATTAGGAGAGAAAATAAACACCATCTGGTCATGATGGAGTCTGGATTGCGTAGGATAATGTGTCCTGTGAAGCGAAACACCACTCGTGCAACCAAACTGATGTTGCTGAGTTCTGTTCACTTCCCTTCAAGGCCCTTGTAACGGTTATTGATTTTCGCCTACCACTGTTCTGCCTGGACAGTTCAGAAAAGCCGGTCGATATCTGACCGTTCTCAGTCGATAGTTAGTGGCCATAGCTTTGCTTATTGAGGATCGATCACTGCTGATCCAGCCTGCTGACAAGAACAGCAGGACTGAGGTCAATTAAAATACGAACCACTTTCAAGTGGAACTGGAGGCTAAAGACATCAACAAACAGCCTGAATCGACGGCTAGTTATCACCAGGTCGGCTCAGAATCGACCCAATTTTGGAAAGATGTGCTTAGCAGCAGCTGCTCTGCAGTCATTTTGCGAATGAATTTCCTTATCTTCTCCGTAGAGAACTGAACAGAAAATGTGTGATACTGGAAGAGGGTCATCTCAGTTAATCCCGCATAAGAGTTGCTAGAAGTTACTAAAGACTGTGGGTGTTTACGAATAACTAGGATACCTGCTTCCCAGCTAGTTATTAAGTAGGTTAAATAGTTGGAGATTACAGTATTCTCACTGACAAACGGGGACTGAATGGACAATACCTGGAACAATTCTAGTCGGGATGATGATAATTCTGAAATTGCCAGGTGATGCCACTGAACCGTGTGTATTACTCACACCTCACTTGGCAAGATGCTGGAAAGATATTCAATAGACTATGTATATGTATATGTATATGTATATGTATATGTATATGTATATGTATATGTATATGTATATGTATATGTATATGTATATGTATATGTATATGTATATGTATATGTATATGTATATGTATATGTATATGTATATGTATATGTATATGTATATGTATATGTATATGTATATGTATATGTATATGTATATGTATATGTATATGTATATGTATATGTATATGTATATGTATATGTATATGTATATGTATATGTATATGTATATGTATATGTATATGTATATGTATATGTATATGTATATGTATATGTATATGTATATGTATATGTATATGTATATGTATATGTATATGTATATGTATATGTATATGTATATGTATATGTATATGTATATGTATATGTATATGTATATGTATATGTATATGTATATGTATATGTATATGTATATGTATATGTATATGTATATGTATATGTATATGTATATGTATATGTATATGTATATGTATATGTATATGTATATGTATATGTATATGTATATGTATATGTATATGTTGTATGTATGTTTGTATGTATGTATGTATGTATGTATGTTTGTATGTATGTATGTATGTATGTATTTATGTATGTATATGTGTATGCATGCATGTATGTATATGTATATTGTTTAACTTAGCAGTTCAGCACCGCTGTGGTGTAACAATATAACAACGTTCATCCTTCGAAGTTCACTGAAATGTATTCAACTTTTATTAACATGTCAGCACATGCAAAAGCGCGCTTTTGTTCTGCTGAACTCCCTTAAGCACTGTCCCCATTACTTTCCATACGGGTATTATTTGTGACACCAAACACGGGAAGACCCGGGCTTATTGACAACCAGAATGAAAAAAGCGTCTTCACATCGACTTGACAGAACAGGGGTAAACAATGGTACTGTGCACAATGGGCACAAGGAAATGCCTTACAGGAATGGCGAATTACTTTGTCGAATGCATGTTCACCGAAGGCCCGCCACACCCCCTGTCCCGCTTAATACTCTACAGTCTTCAAGTTGACGATAGTAGTGTGTAACCAGACTATGTCCCTGTCTTGCAACAGCGCCAGCAATTGCGTCATCGTTGCAATTCTTTTGATGCGGCCTGGTAGTCCGAGGTGTACGACGGACCTGCTGAATCCCCGTGAGTGCTTAGTGCATAGAGCGACACATGACGAACAACATAAAATTTCTTCCCCAACAACTCCGATTGGCCAGAAGCTGAGCAGGTGTTCCACATTTAATCTCTCAGAATCGGTTTTTGACTTCGCTGTGTGAATACGTTCCGGCCATTCAATATCATTTCACTTAAAAACTCAACACTGTAATTCATAGGTGATGGTCACTGACGTCCGTTTGAATGAAATATCCATATGCTAACTAGGCTAGATCAAAGATAGAATACGCTCCAGTAAACTGGTTCCCTTCAAAAGGGTGGAAATTGGTGGAAATATTTCATAAACACCACCTCCAAACAATTCACACATGACAGCGTTTTTTCTGCTGAAGATGACTCCAGTTGCCCATCACAAACACGTGCCAATAAGTGCTGTGAAATCTACTGGTAGGAGCTAGTTAGAATCCTACCTTCTCGGGTTCTGATGAGCTTCCCTATGAACGGTGACTTCTTAAACCTAAGACCCTCCCCACAATGGTTACTTTTACATTCCTTTTGAAAATAGCCAAAATAAAAGTACTTGTGCAATAGATCTGATGCTCGCTTTTTCCAACTTAATGTGTGACAAGAGGACTCAAGCCAAGTGCTATGACTGTTAACCACTCACAATCCTCTCGCCTTTCTTTAGCTTCCGCGATTGTTCAGATGACACAGCCTATGTTGACGATCTTCCCAGCGTGCATTGCTTTGGATTTTGCTCATTTGATGAGATGCATCAAACGGCGGACAGAGGGTAGCGGTGTTTTTCACCAGGGCAGAGTGGTGGTAAAACGACTGTGATGTTCCGATAAGTGGTTCGGAATTCCATCTTATGCGATGGGTGCACTGGAAATCCGATGATTAACAGATAGCTGATGTCGACGCTTGTTGTACACCATCATGTTTTTGCCTATTGATGAATCGCATCAGACCTCTGCATCTGCACTCATCCCTCTTATTGCTTCGGGTCCACACGGGTCTGAAGAGCTTGTAAGCGGCACCATTTTTGACTCTGACCGTGACTACCGGACTATGCTCAGACGTTCTATGATTTAACTACGGATTGCTGGTTAGTCCAATTTGAACGTCCGCTATACAGTGATCGCTTCAAGACTGTTGTTTTTAATAAAGGGACACTTTACTCCTGTTACCAAGAGCCGAGTAGGGAAAATTGTATGCTGCATATAAGGTCCGTCAATACGGGCCTAGATTGGGTTCGGGTGAGAGAGTATCTTCCTCTGAAGTGCTTTTCAAGCGAGGCCGCTGTAATCGGATGACATTAGGTTGATCTTGTGAACACCGAAAGAACCGTGGTGAGGTCAAAAGCCTCTGAAAATACGATGGATTCTTAGTTTGTTAGGAGACCAAATATACATCCCTATACAAGGCCATCAAGGCTATCCGGCATGCAGGACCTAAGCCAGCTTCCTGAATATTGTATGTTTGGGACGAGATTCACCTAATCGACAGGAGTCTTCCACTGCTGCGCAGGACACCCTAAACAGTAGAATTACTATTTTAAGCAACCCAAAGCTTTATGTATTTATTTACTCTGGAAGGCGCCATACTTTTTCTGCGCAGAACTATCTTCCAAACGCCGTATGTGTGACAGATTTAAATCAAGCATGGATGGACCATGGGACATCGATCTAAAAATTAGTCGATTTATTCGGTGTTTCCTCCAGCTCAGCGTGGATACACCACCTTTATGCGAACTACTTGGTTAGAACTTTCTTCAAGTCGTCCAACGTCAAAGTCCTATTTTTTCCGCATGACCGAGAAGAAGAAATTTAATCCACAGAGTTTGGTTCTTTCCGCTGACTGCACAGCTTTGAGGATCCCGGCAACTTCCATTTCGTTCACTGTTTGATGTTTGATAAAGGCCGACTCATGCGTCTCAATGTTAAGTACACCATGCTGGCTGCAACCGGCTACAACAGATGAGTTCACGGTACACTGATTCGGAAAATGCGCAGCACCTCTAGTCACTCATCACACGTACGGTTGTTCCGTTGGTGCTTGTTCTGGCCATTGGATCGGCTATTTTTGGCTGTGTTTCCCCTACCGAGTCCGACAAGCTCCATTTCAGCCATGCCTCACAGGCCGAAGTAAAACACTTACGGGTGCGGTGTGGGCAGTCATTGGGGACTGGAGGATGGATAGCGAAGCAAAGGTGGTATAGCGAGAAATGCAATCCAGCACATTTCGCGACAGTTCACGGGTACCGAGATCTGCTCATGGCTACGAAAAAGACCCGGTAACACAACTTAAATTCGTCCGGAAAGTGACCTCCCACCTTCCAGAAAATCACTGGTGCGTGCACCGGACTGACCTGAACACCAGTGGGCGATAAACTTCCTCATGTTTTGAAACTCAAAGTTGATCCCAAGTTCTCTCGAGCTCATCAGTTGCGCTGGCTAAACACAACCATCCCTCTCTAGTGAAAAATTCCGGAACTCGGCTGAACAAAGGCAAATGCTATCTGGATTATGTGTTTGCCTCGCACACGATTGTGAGCTTGAGGGAGGCTCGAAAAGCCTGCCAACAGTATTGCACAAACAGTCGATGAGATCGGGGGACTTGGTTGATACGCTGATAAAGTGATTGCCGTACTAAAAATCATGATACTAAGAACCTAAAAACGATTGCAGCAAAGTCAGCCACCCGAAATCACTATTTTTTTGGTATTGGACGACCGAACACAGAAATTGGTACTCTATGGGTATGTTTGATGTTGTAATGTGGCTGCACGTTTGTTCACTTCATCTACCGATAAAGAGCAGCCACCGACTGGAAGACACTTTCGGGGACTCGCTGCACAACCAGTGTAGACAACACAGGCCACCTGTTCTCACAGGCAGTTTTCTTCACGAATGATACTCAGCAGTATGCATTTGAGAGATTCGGAATGAGTGTAGAGCAAACTTCCCAACGCGTAACTGCTGTCAGCCTACACTGCATGGCAGTGCGGGATCGATGGATGTGAAAAATCGCTATTCTGCATCAGCTGAAGCCATTGCACAGAGACCATTTAGAATACTCAGAAATTTCTTGCGCCTGTGTTTGACTGCAGAGACGCATTTACCACCAAGGGGATAGTTGATACTTGAACAACGAGGTTTAAGGGAATGGGTTTTGAGAAAAATACCAGCCACATACCGCTTTGCGTCAAATATAAGGCTAAACTCGTAGTTTGGGTCAAAATTTTTACTAAAACAACCGGGTGCTTTTTCTTGGGTGATGTGGCCCCCTAGGTGTTTACTGATAACGTCTAGTTTCTATCCCTGCTGGTCTTATCATACGGGCACCTGCTGTAACAAACTCTATTGGGCAGAAATGAGTCCAATTGATGTTTGGTTTCTGAACCCATTTTCGAAGTTCAACATTGATCGAAATTCAAATGCACACAAATTTCGTCAGCCTCCATTATGATCATCCCAGAGTTGTATCTGCGGCGCACAGAACATCACTCAGTAACCCGCGAAATACACTCATTTGCAAACAAATTTGGTTTTGCGAGAGACACCGGGAACCCAGCTGAATCACTCGTTTGTGATGTTTTCAGGCGCCCGCTTGTTTTCGCTCCCGTTCGAATGGAAATATTAGAATTTTCCACAAATCCTCCAAGGCAACTGTGCGCTAAATTTATGGTCAACTTTGACTTGGCATGCGAGGATCTCATAAAACATCACTTTGTGCTCTGAGATGTAACGAATGGATTGGGGTTAATCTAAAATACGCCGAAATTTTATGGAGTTCCAGGGCGTGTATATTTTTTTCTATTTTATTATCACACAGTTGATAGGTAATGGCGTTGGCAATTAACTTGGTCGTTTTTTTCACCCATCCCAAAGTGAAGTGTTTGTCAGTTCCAAAGGTTTTCTAAAATCATCAAAGCCGTTACTGTAATCTCAAATTGTAAACTCCCTTATTTCTGAAACAGTAACTGACGTTTGAGAAATACACTCATTTGCAAAACAATTTGGTTTTCACGAGAGACTCAACTGAATCTCTTGTTTATGATATTCAGCTAGATCGAAGAGTTTTCAGCAACCTTGTGAGTAGCTTCCTTTATGAAAGTAACTGACTTTATTCGTGTCACAATGAACATGTGGCTTATTACTGAGAGGTCTTTCCACTTGAGGGGCATTCTTTTGTGATCTTTGTTTCTCTTTGTATTTTTGCTGCTCGCTGTCCCGATGTCAGTTCATTCGTTACTTAGGTTAGAATGCATCTGTCGGCCCTCCAGATTGCCTCATTTCAGTGGTGCAGAATGCCAAATCTTCAAATGCAGCGTTGCTATATAATCCTGAAGGGCCTACTTCAAGATGCTACACTGTTGACCAGTCTTCCGTCCACTCATCCGCTTTTTGGAGAAAAACGTATCCGAAGAAGACCATATAGAAGCGACACAAACCAGTCGCATTTGCAGTCACAGCTAGAACCGGGGTAGTGAAGACAGAAGAAGCGTCTGATACGAAGTCTGCAATACAAGATGTACGGATTTTAGCTGGTACTGCGTGACAAAGTGCAGATAGTGATACTATATGCGCAGTATGACTGCAGTATCAAGGAGTCTGCGCTTCAGTTTGCAGGTTAGGCACGGCCAGTGATGAAAAAACTTTTCGAGACATCTGAAGAAATCCCGATGCATTGACAGAGTAAATAACACAGAAGACGCATTGTGTAAGGTTCGTGTAATGTTCCATATGAAGCAGATTGTTAGTTTGAGACGAGTGTTCGTGAAGTTTTCCAGCAGTGTAAAACTTGAGAAATATACGCTGCTAGATCACAGAGGAAGGTTGACTTTGCAGGTTCGCCAATCTGCCTACATTTTAATGGCTGTATCGGGAGACTGTGGAAGATTGACAGATATTCTGCACTGGTATTCAAACAACAAAGACGTGTTTTCCGTCCTTTCAACCTGCGACGTCAGTTTACATCAGGACAGCAAGTTTTGCACAGTTGAGGTCCCAATATAGACCATAACGTTGTATGAATTATCACGTGAAACACAAGGATAAGTTTATTCATCAGGCGTGTTGAATCTTCTCTTTTCTTTCAGATAAACCAACCGGACTGTTGCTGGAGTATAAGTGGCATTTCTAAAGATCATATCATACAGTTGGGCTGAAACATCAACTACTTCCACAAGTTGTAGAGATGAATGAAATCAACATTGCCTGGCCTTGAGAAAATGAGGGTTTCACCACTTGGCGTCCGTAACGTACACAAATTTGAACAAAACATTAGAAAACTAGTGGAATTGTAAGGAGAGCGTCCTTGGCGCAGTCAAGTCGCATGGACTAATTCCTTCAATATACTTCAAGGAGAAGATCTGGGGAACCCGATGGGTTTAACCGAACAACTTGACTGAGTCTAGGAAGATCGCTTATACGACTTTAGAACAATGACTCCTGGTTGCTTTAGTCGTATGCTTTTGTGCGAGTAGAATTCCAGAAAAGATTCAGAATATTCAAATTCTTATGTCCCGCACACAAGGCAACCCTGCGACAACAGAATTTACTAGTGGGTTACAGTAGAACTATTGAAAGAAACACGAACATGATAGACGTGCGCATCTGGATGTCCAGTGAATCATGAGTGGAGCCAATCAGCGCATTGGGTCAATCCTGGACCACATCATCCTAGGCACAACACGTGAATAACAGCGTATAGACGGGAAGTATGAAATGGTCATGAACCATAAAGCAAACTACTCAAAAGGTTGCCGAAAACTCTTCGACAGCCCACGACCGTTTCACAGCGCTCATCAGGTAGGCGCATTCCCCCGAGTTTC
The DNA here is from genome assembly GCF_000715545.1 of Opisthorchis viverrini. Taxonomy (NCBI): domain Eukaryota; kingdom Metazoa; phylum Platyhelminthes; class Trematoda; order Opisthorchiida; family Opisthorchiidae; genus Opisthorchis; species Opisthorchis viverrini. Next base: position 819,240 of record NW_008751660.1, read on the forward strand.
CGTCAACCTCATGTTCTACTTGAACCCAAATTGCACTGTTTTTGAGAAATACACTCGTTTGCAAATTAACTTGGTTTTCACGAGAGACTCAACTGTTTCTCTCGTTTATTTTCAGCAACAACGAAAATATACTGCGATATCTCGAATATCGTGCCAACTGAAACCTGAGGCGGCCTGTGTGCAGCACTTTCAGTTGTACAATATCATAAACGAAAGATTCAGTTGAGTAGTCATGAACCAGTTAAACTGGGGAGATAGCATAGTGCTAAGTTTATGCAGATAACAATGTAACGGCGCATACTACTGATGAGGCATGCGAGTAATATGTTCTATCCTTGCTCCGCTTTGTATCTGTTGAAAAGTGGGATTTATGACGGAGTTTGTGGAATTGCTTTGCAGCATCCGTTTATATTTAAGTAATAGTCAACAAACATCCGGAAAATTTCAGGAAGACGCTTTCGAGAAGAAGACGGATATGCAGTTTTTACAGACAAGATGCGTATGAGAGTTGTGCTTCCCTGTCCAATAGTCTGTAACTGTTCATTTGGTGTTTTCCAACGAATTGCTCTGAAGCGATGGCCTCCTTCCTTTCACCAGTATCATATACTATCTCAGTGAAATATCCTTTTATTTGTACAAACCTCGGGGAGGGGGGAGAGATAATCCCACAGCCTCTCCAGCTTGAGTGGCCTCACAAGTTGGATTATGAGATGGTGCAATTAGATGGCTCGGTGATGCATTTATGGGGTCAGTCAATATACCGGTACAACGACTTTTCTTTGTTAACAACATTGCTCCTAGTAGCCGAAAGTCGCTTGAGCAACAAAGCACTCAGCAGAGGACTGTGTGAATTCAAGGGGTGAGGTGTTGTAACCCTGAGTGACTATCAGCTACACATTTACTCCCCGTTTCAAACAAAAGTGAGACCGAATCTCAAGCAACACTATCTAAATCACACATAATTTTGGACTCCGTATCGATCGGCCGATACGGTGGTTCCCTTACCTGTAGCCATTGCCCACTGATGTTGGGCCTGAGATCACGCGCTTCAGTTCATTCATTTGTGTTAAATAGTGATTTTATTGCACAAATTTTCACAAAGTAATACCAAGGGGTCGGTTTTTAATGAGCAAAAGGGCATCTTTGCTTCGGTGACGCGAATACGAGTTAATTCTTCAAACCACTGGATCTCTGCCCCCAATCCTGTGCAGTATGAGTTTTTTATATACCTAACCAATACCTGCTGCAAGGGAAGTGGAGTGATACTCGAGAGGACAGTTTTGGTATGTTTTACTAAGCAAATGAGGGAGCTTTGAAACCATTCGTTTCATGCCTAGCCTGCCCACTGTTCCAGAGTAACAAGCTCGTTTACATCAGAATTTCCCTATGAGATTTAGGGGTATTTTCACTGCCAATAGTTTATGATTAAGAGACGGAAGATCGGGTAACAGCTCCACAAAGCGATATGTTTATGATACGGGCAAAGACTATGGTTTTAGAAAAAGCAAGACCGAGAACACCATCAGTTGAGGGAGAAATGGTTTACGTCTGTCTGATTTTCAGGGGTGACCATGTAGCCGAAAGGGTATCTCAAAGTTTCCAAACGGGATTAGAGACGACTTTCACGGCACCAGCTTCAGAAATACTATCCTCGAGCACACTACTAAAGATCGATTTGCCGCGGTCTGCGACCAGCCTTTGTGTTTACCCGTTCGAATGCTTATGATCATGTATTGTCTGGTAGAAGCAGTTTAGTTAATACATTGAATAAAATCCCAGTTAGACCATACGAGTGGTGGCGTACTGAATTATGGCCTACCGTTGAAAGTCTACAAAAGCTCGTGTGCTCGCCGTGGCCAGCTGCACAGACCCGGCCACGGCATGCAAAAAAAAACGATCAGCCCAAAAGGCCCGAGACAAAGACAAACCGGAACAGTCCTGATTAACACTGACGCCCGTACCCCAGCTTGTCCTGATTACACGCAACTAATCGTCATCTAGATTTTGAATGACCTTGGTAAGTTTCTGTTCATATTTTTTATTATGCTGTAAATTGTCTGGGAACTACATACTGAGAACACTACTTTTCCACTATTTCATTATTTCAGTGGCATCTCCGGGTGTATTTAAGTGCTAGCTGGGAACGTTCGCTATTGTTTTTCATTAAAGTTTAAATGTTAAACGGTCTTCTCCACTTGTGATTATGATCACGTAATAATCACTCACCTGGCGTGGTGGCGAGGGTCCTGTGGGACAGTGGCAATCGTACTGTTAATCACCTCAACTTCATCCACATCTGATAGGTAGAGCTTATAATCTTCTGACGGCAATCAAAGTACCGTTGGATTCTTCCAACAGTGGAAAAGAAGTAACCAAGCTAAACTCGCCAGTCAAATATGCAGGTGATTCCTCGATTGCATAAAACAAAAGTAAGACGTTCCAGTATAAGAGCGATGCCATAGTAAACTCAAGTTAAAAATATTTCAGGATACAGCAGTTTCCGTTTCCTTATGGTGTAACCTTGTTAAGGTTGACAACTTTTGTGTTTCTTCATTCGGAGAATCCAGCAGCTAGTTCTGGAACAAGTTCCTAGGAGCGTTCTTCTTCAGCCTGGGCTACTTTTGTAATCAATGGGGAAAGAACTCCTCCGTCGACTGCAAGGATCTCGTTTAATGTGTTGCGCAACTAGTACAAAACATGCGATTATGCATCAGCCAATAAGTTGTCCAGCTGCCACATTTATCAACCACGAGGAGACGTTGACGAGACACTTGATTTTGGTAAAAACAACTGTTCACCAACCTGGTCCCTTAACTTAGGTTGGGCTTTACGTGACAGTCTGCAGATTTGGAATGCCACCCAACCCATTTTACTGTGGGGTTTTTGGACTAGTTAACATGACATCTTACAGACCTGGACCAATACGCTCATTTGCGTACCAATTCAGCTGAGTTCCAGGTGAGTCTCTCGTCAAAACTAAATTGCTATGCAGATGAGCGTGTCAGTCGAATTTCATGCAATTTGGGTTCAAGTAGAACATAAGGTTGACGGAAAATCGAGGAATCCATCTACCTAATGAGCCCCAAAGAAGGGGGAAGCCGAAGATCTTTCAACAGCCTTATGAGTATTACGTGTACGGAATCTTACCAACCTGATTAATTCACAAGCCAATTGAGCACACTTTCGGAACACCTACTAGCATTGGGTTTCTACAACAGTATCCGACTAAAGCAACTGGCAATAACATTCTCCAAAGTCAACTGGATTACCCTGTTCATGACATTCAACTGCAACACATGAAAGATTCTTGTAAACGCGCCGCTTCATAGATACTAAAAGAAAAAGGTCAAGGTAACCTTGGGCCGTTGATTTTAGTGGCCAGCCAGAAAGCCGCCTTCGGCTGATACACTTAACTCCGAATGCTTCACTAACATACTAACGTCCAGCCCGGTCGTAGCGTGACGGACTTTCATCCTGTCAAAACCCAACACCACTGCTCATTCAGCTGTACAACAACTTGGTGTTGCAGGGTTTGACTGAATGATAAGGTTACCATGAATAGTTAGAGATTATCATTCACATCATTGAAAAAGAAAAAAACGACCTGTGTCAAGAATACAAACCGGAATCTCAAGCTTAGTCCCTCGTTGAACGCCATAATGCCTATGGTTTGTGTCTGGCCGGGTAACAAGTTTGACAAAAATTGCCATTCCGATGGAAAACGACCTTGCTGGTCAACGGGGCCCAAATATAAATTTCATAAAGCCTGTCAGTTCTCCAAATCATCCCTTAACAATTGTTCACCTATACTTCCTCCCTATCTGCACTCAGCCGATTGCCAGACGAGTCATTTTATTCCGGACAGCCAACTTGGAGCATGAGATCCTTCTATTCCCAGTATCCTACTCGCTGTATACAACGAAAGTCACATAGTGGATTTGCTTTGCACCAGTCGCAGGTGCGTCGGTTGTCACCTGTCCAACCAGCATAGTGAGTGAAAGCATCGATCATCCCCCGGGTTTCCCTGAACGCTTCGGCCATGAGACCCAGACAGCACTGGCTATCGACCAATCTAACCTCAGCAAACCTTGCCATCAAGATTGGGCTAAGGCTAGCTGGCCTTGTTTGTGAACTCGTGGGAATGTGCGTCCACTGGCACACTTTAAATGTATTTCCATGGCATAGTCTGTTGAGGCCCCGGTCCCTCAGAGGTGCGCTCAGGTGCGCGTTTGTTTGAGCGCACCGGCGGTTTTTTAATGAAAAATTTGGTTGGGGCGACCGATGTTTTTTATAAGATGGAGGCACTTGATTTACAGTTAAAAAATCTCAGCAGATAGTGAGTGCATTTGAGCAAAGGCAGTCAGAACACAATGTTGATAAAGTGGCTTTGGCTATAGCTTTTTGAAGACATAGCAATCGAGTAGCTTGTTAAAAAGCGCCTCGACCCAGTTATGCTTGACAGAAAACACTGGAGTGGATAAGCAAAATCCTCAATAAAGACTGTAACGTAACTTTGTCGGTGCACAATTATCGTTGATCCCGGAAGCCCGTTGTCAGGTCGGTACATATCTACCGGTTAAAATGACCTTAAATAATGAAATAAACAGTTGGGCCTGGTTGTTAAATTAAAAAAGCGGAATAATAGACAACTGGTTGTCAGTAAGACTCAAGTCTCATTTAATTGGAGGGTGTAAACTGATCCAATGGGCCACTGAGTAACTGGGTTGATTGATTCGTGTCACGTGAACAAGGCAGACCCAGAGCTGGTACCGATCGCTTTCGATAGCATGGAACTATGTTTCCCAACCATATTGCAACTATCTCGGCGATAGCCAAGCAATGTCGTTGGATCAATATTGGGAGCCTATTAGTTACTCGACAGATTACGTGAAGCGGCTCGTTCGGATTGGGCAGTGACCATTACCAATAATGTATGACTCATTCTAGCTTTTGACCCAGCCAGTATTTTTCCTGTGCGAACACTAATTGACTCGCTAGATAGGTCAGTAACGTCAGACGTAATATACAAAATATTTATAAGAATACGGAAATAATATCCAGCAACGGCAACCACTTTTCTGAAGTCTCTGCAGCCGCCAATCGTTCCCTGATGGAAGGTTCATTTTGGGATACTTCCATGGAATAGTTCACATATGGCTTACTTTAGACCGCAGGGTGAGTTGTGTTCAACAGATCTGCGAACCCTGCACTTTCAATTTGAGTGGTAAACACGACTGCTTTGCAACTGATGTGTAAAAAAACGTTCTAAGGTGGTTGTGGTCACGTGCACATTCCAGTCATCAATCGTCAAGGAAGAGAAGTCATCCTAAGTTCTTCAGTGCGTGACTAATTTTCGCACATCTCTTTCCTGTAATGGTGACATAAAAGATTGCCGTGACGTCCACATTATCCGCAGGTATCTTAAGGGATAAAAATGTCCTATTTGCTATTAAGATTATGTATATGTGTCGTATCGTCAGGACACATGGAGCATGCTACTGGAATACTGATGTCATATTGCGGGTATAAAATTCTCGAATATGAAAATAATAGGAGATCCTGGACGGCATGTTTTTTTTTTGTTTACCATATCGTATTTTATGATGTTGGCAGAGAAACAGTCGAAAAACAAAGTCACAGTCCATACAGTTGTCCATTAGCCGCACAATGCTCTTAGCTACAAAACCTTTACGAGTGGAGTAAAGGTTTTTGCGCCAAAATGTTGCATTTTGTTACGTATGTGCTCAAACCAAAAATGATTGTAATCTACATTCATATTTTTGCAGCTCACCAAATTTCATTGTCCACTGAAGCAACCATACTTCTGGTGGGAAAGTTTGGTGGAATAATTTCGCAGAATCGCTGAGACCCCTGGATGCCTAAGTGGAGCCCAAAAGTTTAGACTGGCACTCTGAACTCACTTGCCTGATTGTTTTGGTCCATCAGGGACACGTCATAAATTTCGAAATTCAGTTCCATTGGGATGCCTAAGTGGAGCCCAAAAGTTTAGACTGGCACTCTGAACTCACTTGCCTGATTGTTTTGGTCCATCAGGGACACGTCATAAATTTCGAAATTTCAGTTCCATTGTGCGACTACCGAACACCATCTATATACACTAGATGACTGAAGAAATCATCATCCTTGTTGGAAGTCCATAGGTGTGCAAACCGAGCAGCAGTCACATCGTTTCTTGGGGAACAATCCAAACTGCTGCGTGAACAGTCAGTCAGTTGAACCATCAATACCCAAAGCACATGGATCCCGAAAAAAGACAACAAGCCTCATGGAACTGGGTTGTTCTGGGTGTGAACACATCATTCTTAAGATAGCCAGTTCACAACCAGATCCACGACTCGGTAACTATCAGGTCTTTCGCGGGGATAAATGACCACTCCGATAACAGTAAACCTAACCCAATCTAACCCAACCTAACCCGAACTAATCTAACATAGAATATACTAGATTGAACTAAGTGCTCTGAACCAAACTAAACGAGACTGGACCAGATTGAACTAAATTTAAATGCCATTGGAAACCGAGTATCATGTGAATTCCGAGGCTATTCATTTACGGCCAACACAAAACTCATTTCTTCATCATTTATTGATGGTAATGTAACCCGTTTAGTAACCCTATATTGGTTGAACATATTCCGGTGAGATTCGTTTTCTAAATTAATAGCAGATTAGATTTGTGGACTGTAATTTTTGTTCCTCCAGACTCTCGTGTACCACTACTAACTTGAACAGGTTCCATTGGACTAGCAGCCACCCACCCAAGCCATCGTTAAGGAGTCGTTTGAACACTCTCAGTCGTTTAACCTAACTATTTCGACGTGATGTCGGTGCTTCCAGGGTTTCCAGAAACTGAGCACTGTCAAGAGATAATGGGACAGAACTTTAGTATCCGGTATTTCGTTTGTCAGTCCAATGATAGGATTCCAGCGACCAGAGAAAGGTGATATCTCCAGGGAGAACTTATCCAGGTTAGGCTAGTACACCAGTTTTCTTTACCTTTATGTTTTTCTGGTGTGCCAAACTATACGCAGGTGATGAAATACATTATTGTACAAGCTACTCGACTGCTAATGAGATACTTGCCCCAGCCACTTGTTCACGATGTTCCTTTAAACCTGTTATACCGTGCAACTGAGCGTACTCCACTACTTCTACGCCGTTTAGTGTTCAAGAAGAGCTTAAGGTTGATGGAGACCCAAAGACTACGTCTATCAGATGAGTCCCCAAAAGGCCAAGAATCATCGTGGGTTACCGAAAAATTTCAGTAACCTCATGATTAGCGTGGTCCATCGATATCTGAAATATCGTGTTAACCGACACTTGAGGCGGTTTTCATGCAGTTGAGAAAAACCGTAAACGAGAGATACAGCTGGGTTTCTCGTCACCATCAACAATAGAGTCTGCAAACCAGTCTATTTCACAATTTTTTTATCCTATGGTTGTGTACAGTTAGACATGAGAACATATTTAATGCTGAAATGGCAGGCAATATGCTGGGTCACAAATAGCGGAACTACTGTCTGTGGTGTTTCAAATCAGTGCCAAAATTAGGTTAAGGTGAGCAGGATTAATAAATGTTTCAGAATGTATCATCGCCATCAAACGCTACTGAAAGTGCGGAGAGGTAAACTTCCAACGAACCGCACAAACCATCAGTTTGATGAAATGCACATTGGATTCAGCAGAACACTTGTGAAGGACAAAAGAATGAGACCGGGTAGACTGAAACTGATGTCTTGGAGAACCAGCATGTTTGAAATTAGACACCGTGAACTAAAATTCATATTTCTGTATGTGTGTGTAATGAGTGTTTATGACAGTATTTATCAAAAGTTTGCATGTCCTTCCGTAAAATGAACAGTGCTGTATGAAGAATAGGAAACACAAGGAACACAAGGATAAACTTTTATCCAGAGGTTCATAAAAGGCTATCCAGAACTATCACAATCACCGTTCCGGAGAAAAGTCTCACGAATTCACTGTGACTGAACGGGCAATAATCTGACTCTTGAGGCATCATCAAAACCTCCAGAGGTTCATAAAAGGCTATCCAGAACTATCACAATCACCGTTCCGGAGAAAAGTCTCACGAATTCACTGTGACTGAACGGGCAATAATCTGACTCTTGAGGCATGCATCAAAACCACCGTAGCACTCTTTTTGCGGGGGGGGGGTAGACAAAATGCACCATCTGCCACAAACAATTTCCGACATTTTCATGATAGTTGACAACTTTAGAGTGACTTCACGCATTTGGATCGGAACCTCTCCATCTCACTATGAAACATCCCACTCAGTTATAAAAGCTTGCACAGAAAATGGGTTTAAGTACCCAGTCCAAGAGACAACTATGACCTAGAGACTTGTGTACACGCGTAGCCCACTCGTTTTCATTGGGTCATTCAATATTTCACACCATACTTCTTACACAGACTGACGACCAAATGCAGTGTTTTCTGTGAATGGATCAATAGATCTCAGTCCGTTTTTGTGTTTGACATCGAATCACAGATTTTTTGTTCCCATAGCGAGTGATCGTATTACGAAAAATATCACAGATCGCTAAACGGTTTCCTTCAGAGATTTTCAGGCTTCTTGCATTCTAATTAAACAACTGTTTGGTGTGCTTTATCCGGTCATTCCAGTGATTCGAACGTCCAGCAGCCGCCACGACTCCAACTCATACCAGCTTAGCTGACGGCACACGTTCCTCCAAACCATGCATACATATTCTGGCGTGTTATCTCGCGCATTGCAGTTTCACTGGTATCAGTCGATTCTGTAGAGGCCACACCAGAAATGTTCAGTACAATGCGGCCTCGTTCGTAATCACATTTTTCCCGCTTTGGAAGGCAAAATGAAGACTGAAGAGCAGAAGATTGTCTATGGCGACCGGCTGACCGAACTCGAACAAAGTCCGGCAGGTTGTGGGAAAGCGGCACCAGCGTATGCAGAAGCGCGATGAGAGACAATGTAGCAGAAAGGCATGCATGCAGGCGAACGTATAAAAAGTAAATATATGACATAAAAATCCATGAAGAGTGAAGCAAAAGACAATACCGTAACCGGTCCGCAGGTACGTAATAAGAATGCAGCTACCTAGTTCCCTTCTTTAAAGGTTGGTAGGATGTAGCATTCGATAAAATGAGCGCAAAACAAAACCATGAGGCAAAAATCGGAGAAGAACGGGCATATAATTGATTAGGACTGCAGCGTGGTGAAAGAGTCACTGGAAGGGGGCGGGCTATGAAAAATTATAGTGGTGTTGAAAAATATTGAGAGTAAAAGGGATGTTTCCGGAAGTGGCTTAGGAGTGGCAGTAGTTCTCTAGATTAGATGAATCCATTCCGACGGTGTACGGTGTCCTCCCGGATGATAAAAGAACTCGAAATGTCCGTGAAGCAAAAGGAATGCAAACCTATGGGTATAAATAAAAGCTTTCATTAAAAGAAGTCCGTATATGTTCATTGAATTCGGGTCCGGATGGCATTGGTTGGCTGTTGCATGGCCTGTGGTGTTTCCTCATGTTGTTTGCAGTGATTCTTGATGAAACCGAGCCGTTGGACGAACATTTGAGCATTCATTTTCAAACAGAGTTCAGACCAAGCGTGTGACCAATATTATTCACCTGGAAAATTTTAAATTAATACAGAGAGGCGAGATGAACCATACTTGCTGTGCATGCTGTTGTGGAGAGGACACGTGACACTGGTGAAGAAATCACATGGAGTTCTGAGGTCCTTTAGGCCGGTGGTTTTGAGACGATCGGCCGCTTTTCAAACTTTCCGGAGGCTTTCCAACGAGAATCTCGTGCTATAGGTGAGCCCGATCTCTTTGCAAAAAGCCAGGAAGCAGTGTTCATTTATTTAAGCCCTAATGCGAACCATTTTGACGAAACTTCTGGGGAGACTGTAATTGGCTTAAAGAGAATTTTCACATAAGACCTACTACTTGCTATGTTTATAGTAAACACAACGTTTAACACTGCAACTTAAGAGCTAGGTTCCAGACAACTCGAATCCACGGCCAATCGAATAAAGCAGGTGCCTGCATTGACTCAGGAGATGAAAACATTTCCTTCCGTCGGTGATTCATCACTGTAAAAGACTCTCCGTTACCTATTTCTTAGGCCGAATACAGTAACCATCAGCTGGACCGGATGTCGGTTGTCTATAATGCATGGAATCGCAGGGAGTAGCAGATAGGAAGCAGGTCGACCGATATGAACTTCCAAACTTGAGTAGACGAACAATGACGGACAATGGAGCTAGTTTTGGATTACAGCGTAGCTCACAGTAGTACGAAATTACTTGAAAAGAAAAATCAGTCGATTACAGCAGAATTTACGTTTAGTGCCAAATTCCTGGTTCCAAGAAACAATCGGGGAATGCCAGACAAATTGCCTTGCAGTAAAGTGGACCCATGATTCGCCAATTTTTAGTCAGAATTTTTCTGGCAGTTGGGCCAATATGACGAGACTTCAGATTATAATGCATCATGATTGGTAGCGTCGTTGCTTGCACCCAATTGATTCTAGTAGTAACATCGGAAAAGATATGAGGGTGCCGCTGAAGTTTAGGTTGAGGGAAGTTTTTAATTTAGTATACTTGTATACTCAGAACTGCTCTATTTCAACTGGGCTGACTGAGCGTTGTAATTTAGCGGGTGAAATAACTACCAAACAGTTTGTAACTCGAGCGAAGTGGCTACAAACTCGTCAGGTGCCCGATGTTTGATAAATGCGCCTGGCTCCAGCTGTCGTTGAACAGACCCATATCGCTCAGAAGATCCAGCCTTTAGGCCACTTGTAATCAATTCCGACAGTGAACGTCGGGCTCAAAGAACGACCTCATGCCGTCTAACTTTCGCCCGTGTGTTTCCCGACGCGCAAGTCATGACTGTGGCTATTGTCCCCAGTCTTGCACATTTGTGAGTCGATTTCTCGTAAGTTCAACCACTCTCCATTGTTTCGTGTGTGTCCTACGAGTTAGGCAAGTTCTTGGTCTAAAAGCAATTATTCTGCCACGAGCTACTTGTTTTCAGTAACACCGTAAACTCACCAAGGCGAAAAGATGTCGATAGTGGCCTGCATATCAGGCCAACGCAGTCGAAGTTTTCCAAGGCAGCTGTTGTGTTGCAAAGAGAGGACATTTTTTCCTTCGGTTGTTCTTTTAGCTGTGCGAGTTCTTCCAGGCTTTGACTATACTCACACTCCGGGGGTACGATAGTAGTACATACACTCGAACCGTGCGGACGAACCAGGCGCCTCTTCGGCGGTTACCAGAAAACTCGAACAATCGTCAAAAGTGACAGCCAAACGGCCGGAAAAGGTGCATTTTTAATGGCTCGTCTTCACGAATGGATCTACCGTACGAAGCCAAGAGATTCGTAGTTTGGATGGGACAAAAACGTTCTAAAAGTTGAAAAATTGGTGCATAACTAGTGGGACATGTATGCTTGCGCAAGAAATAAACGATTTTGACTTGAAGGTGGTGTCAAGATATGAAATAAAGAATTTCACAAACGTCTGTAAGTTGGAAATTATATACTGGTACTATCAGACACCACCTTTTCAGAACGAAACAAGTTTACAGTAGACGAAATAGTGGAAGTCATAAGGGCATGTCTGGGCCTCAGTCAGTTCGCCTCTGATTCACTGGTTTAAACTCAACAAGGTATAGCAATGGGATCTCCAATATCCCCTATTTGGCAAATATGTCAAGATATGAAATAAAGAATTTCACAAACGTCTGTAAGTTGGAAATTATATACTGGTACTATCAGACACCACCTTTTCAGAACGAAACAAGTTTACAGTAGACGAAATAGTGGAAGTCATAAGGGCATGTCTGGGCCTCAGTCAGTTCGCCTCTGATTCACTGGTTTAAACTCAACAAGGTATAGCAATGGGATCTCCAATATCCCCTATTTTGGCAAATATTTCTATGGAAGATTTTGAACAAAGAGCTTTAGCCGGATCACGGTACCCACTCAGGATATTCCCGCGCTATGTAGATGACACTTTCGTCGGGGGGAAACTAGGCATGGTTAGTGTGTTTTGTAACTAAGTCCACACATCAAATTCAGTATAGAGGCAGGGTACACTGCCCTCCTTAGGCTGCATGGCACATTAGGCCAGGGGTAAACTACAAACCACAGGGTATGAAAAGCCAATTGACATTGAGGCGATTTTGAACTGCTTGTCTGCCCACCCGAAGTCGGTATTCGCTAGTATTGCCCCATCAATCTTTAGCGGAGTAATAGCCGCGTGCACAGAAGTTGACCGGACAGCAGCCTAGATTGAAGTGGGCAGCAAACTTCTGAGCAGCAGATATTCAGCTAGTTTGAGTAAGCGTCAATTACGAAGGTTATTGCAACCCATCACAAAACCCGACAGGGAACTGCTGATTTTCCATATAAACCAGGGACATCCGAAGCTACTCGAAGGGTTCTAAACACGGCTAGCACAAGAGTAGCTTTTCAGGAGGGAAAATGGTGTGACTGAAGGATTGCCTCTCGGCAAACAGAACCAGGGATTGTGTCTGGAAAGTTAAATGCAACAACTGCACTGATGTCTATTTAGGGCAGACGGCCGGAAAACCTCATACCAGTAGCGGACAACACAAGAGAAAAATAAATAGGCCGCTGACAAGCGCAGATGAATGTCGTGCGTCACTATATGACTCAGTAACGATGGGTCATGCATTAGATGAGGGACGCAAAATAGATTCAGAAAATGTTGATGTTTTGAGGCGGGGACCACGTTCACGCCATAGAGACTGATCAGTAAGGCAGTGACAATTGCCAACCGTCCCCGTGTAAATAGGATAGAAGGCGTAGAACTAACCAGTATGTGGGAATCAGTCGAGCTGACACGTGGTGGTTAACACAAACAGGAGTCATCAGCATAAGTAACCCAGATCTCAACCAGATCAACCTAGATAGACCAAACTGACCAAAACTCACTCACAATCTTGCTCATCCCAGTGAAAAGTTAGCAGCACTTACAAACCCACGAAGATCCACAAAATTTACCATGACGAATGACCGACTGAAGCATTCTGAACCGGAAGATTAAGAAAGCAAACCTGATCGAACTGATTTGAACTCCGCCCAACCCATCAAACACAAGATTTAGGTAACCATACTGACCGACAAGACCTTTTAAGTGAAATTCGTCACTGATCTAGTGTGCTAGTCGCAAAAGTTTTGCTGGTTAGTTCTCTATCTGCCTTAAAACATGGCCAACTTTTTAACCTTCTCACTTGGTCTGACGTAAATTGTGTCGAAAACGAAAAGTTGTCAGTTGTAAAACTACCGATTATTTAACAAGCCCTTCTGAAACGATGCCTTCTCAATCGGTTCTAAACTGTTCCAGTTGAATGATTAAACTGATTTCGGGATGAAGATTTGCCGAGATTTTAGAGAAAATGAGCTGGATTGAGCACTACATCAAAGAGGAAATTGATTTTCTCGGAAGAAGTTGAGGCTCCACAAGAAACGCAGCCCTCTCGGGGAAAGAACCAAATATCTGACTCATCCTGCTTAACGGTAGTTCCGGAAGACACAACGAGATGAAGAATAGTGTATAGCGAGTAGACGAGCCCAGCGGGGCAGCTGGCATGATGATGTAGAAATTGTAACGGATACCTAAAAATGTATTGGAGGTTGGTTTAGCTTTCTCGTCATCGTCCGGATCACGGAGAATGTCACTGCGTTGATGTTCATCCAGTTGGAAATCCGATCAGAATTATTTGCATTGAGGTCGCTGAAGATGTGGAATTCAGCGGCAGAGTCCGACTGTAAGATGACCCCGGGACAGCCGTGAAAAATTACTGCCTTAGGCAACATAATATTCGTAGGCTGAAGGTGAGCCACACAAGCTTGACCCAAGGCCTTCGTGTTTCAAAGGAAACCAGGTAGGAAGATAAACTGAGGAATAATTGTGGACATAATCTTTACCTTTTGGACGGAAGCAACAACAAGCATGAAGTCGCAGGTGACTGGTTCCAGCTTGTCTTGATGCACGGCTGATATCTCCGTAATGTCGAAAAGTTCCAGCAAAAAAGCGCGTATAAACCAGTCCTATTTCGTACAGATCTGAATCAATCAGCTTAAGCTACAATATTCGTACCTTCAGGCTATCAATGGCCCACTGAACAGGTGTGGTTGGCTTAAATTGATGATAACATGAACTAGACGCTCTCTAAAGGCGAAAGCTAAGCTATGTCCGGAAAAATTTCGTTTCTGTAAACAAAGTTGAATGCTACCACGATACGGAATATATACACAGGCCTGTGTATTTCAAAGAAGATCTTTCCTGATCTCTACGTTAATAAGTACGTATGTACTAAAAGTGTTTTGAACCGATGATAAAAATAGCACACCTGAGTGAGTATCTGTACTACTTTTCAAAATAAGGTCACCCAATCAGGTGGTTCAAATTTTTTCACCTGTTATCAGTTTGTACTTACTTACCTGCCTAGATAGAATAAACTTCACCTCAGATGTGCGATGTGAACAACATGATCGTACATGAAGAATGGTGTCTGGCTGACTAAAACGATTGATTATCTAGGGGTGTTGTACTGTTACGCGTTGTATTTTTGCTGAAAAAATGGTACCAGGGTCCAAAATGGCTCACTGGTGGATGACTGGAAATGGGCCTCAATCCTGTGTAATTGCAGGCAGTCCGGAGTTCAGATCGATGATGTAACTTTGAAAGAACTGGATATTACATCAAGCGACAGCGCACCTCAGAGCTTAAAAAGTCTCTATGCGGGGAGTGACAATTGTACGTGACAGATTAGAGTACTGCAAACTGTCCGTCTGACACTAGCTGTAGCCTAAGTGGAACTTACTCACCTTCGAAACCAATGGATATTCATTTGACAGAGTTGTTAGTGTTATAAGGAACAATTTCAATCCAAATACTGTGTTTTGAGTAAATAGTAGGCCATTCAGTTAACACGCGTAACTTTCCTAAGGGTTCGCGCAGTTAAAACGAGAATTAAAACGCCCGATTGAAACTTCTTCCCATTATAAGTTATAATGTGCTCAACCTTCGGAGTAATTTTTGTTTCAGACTGCCTTATCCATGCTCCAGTAGGAGAATGTTGCAATTTGAAGGGAACTTACCTGCTGTACTGGCGCTAGTTGGGTTCTTCTGGAAAAAGGAGATCCCTTCCTGATATGAATCAACCGACTTGCAACAAACAAACAAACAACCACTGGGTAAACTGGGTTAATTTTTAAAGGGATCTTCCGTGCTTGTTTGGGTATCAGCGACTTCCGTCCTGCTACACGGAGGATAACTCATGGTGTAGCAGCGGTAGATCGTTAACCGAAAGTTATCAAACATCGGGATTTAAAATTGTAGTTCAGTACAATGATCGACTGGACATCCAAAATACTAGATTAGCTGAAACCAGCCTGGTTTGTATATGCTTCGTTATGTTTTACGCTTTTGAATCACCACCAGCAGGTGATAGTCAAACAGATAATCTAGCAGACCAAGCGACTGTTTGGGGATAATTAGCTCTCAAGACAAAACCTGAGTTCATGCTGGAAATCCTGTCAAGAAATGAATGCATTCTGGTTTTGCTCTTTTTAAAAAAATCAGTAAATGATGTCAACTGCTAAATGCGAAAGTGACGAAACTTAGCAGTCCTTCATGGTCATCCGAAAAGGCAAGACTATCAAACCACATGCGGTAACAAAGCACGATGTGAAGGTCGCTACCATTCATGGGAAAGGCTCTCTCGAGAAAACGAAGTGTTCTTGAAGTTACGCCATATTTCTTGCGCAAGCTTTCCAGTATGAATAGCACGCCCAAGATGCACCCTGAAAAACGTCAGAACCTCTTGCAGCTAACAGAATCACCACCTGAGTAATTCATCCTCCCCATTCTACTGGTATTTCCGTACATCAAATTTCAGTGTCGTGTATTTTGATTCAAAAGCCCACCTTTGAGAAAATATTTTTGAGCACCTATTTCATTAAGCGTACTGACTTCAACGTCAATATGTTAGTCATTCCTGCAACAGGGACCAGGTCAGAATAATGGCACACTTTTATCAAAACCTTTTCCCAGTTCAAGTGATACTCTGTCGAGAAGAGTGACTGCCAGGAAAGCTGTTTATGACAATCGAGGGATCGATTTACATATGAATGGAATCCCTACCCATATAACACTAGTTAGCTCAGCGTGTACAGTATGCATCTACCGTCCTTTGGGTGTAATGCATCTATCGGGCGTTAGACTTGTCTTTGGGTCCTGCTGCTCATTGCAACACCAGGCTTCGGTTGATGCATGTATTCTCGACTGCTCCAGACATTAGGCATTTGCACAACTCCATGGCTGGATCGTGTATCTTTGCGGCAAGACCTCTGAAGCAAGGTAGACCGGTTTGTCTGAAACCAATGGCTTTCGCCTGCTCTCTTGTACAGGCTACTTCGTGTGACTTCGACCTTGCCAAATTCACCGCTTCTCCGAATTCTTTTTGAGAGTAATGTCAGGCTCTCGCCATGGACTGATAGTTTTCCCGATCCCTGGTTCAGTTTGAAGCTCGTGCCCTTTCCGCTCAACACCATAAATGCACCCATTTTGTGCGAAAGTGTTTTGTCCCTTGGCCGGCGACTACAGGTCCGTTATGGTTTTTGGTCTGTCTCAAAATGTCGGCTTTGCACACCATTCGGTCTTCAGACGCATCGTCTCGTCTCCTGATTGGTTTGTGTTTTCTGTGTAATCACTCTGGTTTGGATTTCCAACTGCTTCTCTGGTGTTGCGAAAAATGCTTGACTGTTCCGGTTTCCGTGGCTATGTCAAGTGGTGTTCTCGCCTGGTGCTTGTAAGCCAAATGAAGCGGGGGTTTGGAGTTCTTTTTATCCAATGACTGAACAGTGTGTGTGGGATAAATTCTCATCCCATTTGGAAATGTGACAACGCACCCAAATTTTCTGCGTGTGGCTAAATTTCGTAGTACATCCTTGGCTCTCCCGTGATGCGCGTTCCCAAATGCTGACGATAAAATTTAAAAAAAATCATCCAGCTGTAGCACCCTTTCGGTGCCTAGCTGCCATGCCACACGAAGGAGGCACGAGGACTGGGATACTGCCAGGTCGCCCAAGCCTAGACAGAGGAAGTTGAGAGGCGGAAGTCGGATTCGAACCACAGACCTTCCGGTCAGTAAATTCGCTCTCTAACCACTTGGGCCATCTCACCCCTGCTGACGAAGCTTTTGAGGTATCTGGATTCCATAAACGAACCCTGGATAGTACTCACTTTCTCGCATACTTTAAGGTGCACAGGGACGTTTTGTTTCGGTGTTTTAGCACTAAGCAATTTTCATGACAGCCTCGACCCGTCAAGCTAAACGAATCCCACGACCACAGCGAATAGTATCCCTTCTTGCGAAATATATTCATTGGCAAACAAATTTGATTTTGCGAGAGACTCACCTGCAACTCAGCTGAATCTTTCGTTAATGATGTTTTTAAGCCTTTATTTGCAATGGACCGGATATAACCACTCCCTGTAATTGTGCCGGACAATCAGCTGCAATCGATCACTACCGATAAAACCGCTTTCAGATTTCTCGGGTGTTTTAATACTTATGTTATCTCAGCTGATTTGCCAATCTGTTGTATCTGACTGTTGACCTGCTCTAGTGCCTAGTGCCAGAAAAAAGACTGACAGAACGGAACACAACAGCTATATTCCGAACAAGTGAGTGCGAGAGCGTGAGAGCGTGTGAGTGCGAGAATACAACGGTCTCAAGCTATTTATTGGAGGGACACTTAGTCCGATGCTGACGCACGCAGTGTGGCTTTACTACGAGGCTATGACGCGCTGCATATTACGGGAGCATTGTCTGACCTTGATCAACGCTGACTCGCTCTGTCTTGGTTTGAAACAAGTCTGTGACGCGATGCCTATTGAAGGGGCGTTGTCTGTTTGGTCAGCATCTAGCGGAGCTGAGAGTCTCAGTAGACTTCGGGCATTCAGTAGTCACTTTCAGGAATCTGACCTTCCTGATAACTCGCTTTAGTAAAATTCGGTGCAATGATGGCTGAATCCACTTCTGTGCAGAACACATATTAAGCTTTGAACTCTCTGTCAGCTAAAATTATCATGACCAACGTGCTTGAAAGGTCCGGAGTGCTGTTAGCATCGTCACGCTAGGCAACCGAAAATTGCCCGGTTAGCATACTGGTTTCTTTATTAATCATGACGAGATTACACCTCTTCGGCATCCAGTCAAGCTAGTGGGCGAGGTACAGAATGTTCTGTATCGGCCAGCAGGTTACAAGTGAGCGTTAACTAATTTATCCAAGCCCTTGAATTAAAAGCGACATTATCGACCACTTAACTGGCAAAACTGGTGTGCCGCATGCGGATCGGTGCTGATTGATCTTGGAGATAGTCAGATACTGCTCCACAAAGACTCAAGACTGAGTAACCGCAATACTACTTGGAAAATGCGAACATAAGCCAAAAGAGCCTATCGATTTCCAACCGATCCAACCCAATATAGGCCGGGAAGGGAGGGCGGGACTGGAAGCAAGATTTCCGAAGGGCTATAAGAGGAGCCTTGCGGGCTAATTGACGGGTGTGTCAAGGCTACAGTAACTCCTTGGTTTAAATGTTGGTATATTGCGCGTACAGCGATGGCTGTTGCACGCACAATATATGAAACGCCGAAGAAATAAGACATGAACCTTGGTTTGATGATGCATTAGTCATATACAAATGAGCCATGATTAAAAAAAATTGAAAATTCTGATGCGAAAATCTGACCATGAGTAGTGAGGAAGGTTGACTCTGGCTTGTACCTCCAGATAAATGTACTGGTGACATAGCGTACAAAAAGAAAATTGAGACCTCAGTCATTGAGCTCGTTTTGTTGGCGCCTAGCTTCCATGTCATCCAAAGGAAGAACGAGGGCTGGGATACTGCCAGGTTGCCCAAGCCTAGACAGAGTAAATGGAGAGGCAGAGGTTGGGTTCAAACCACGGACCTTCCGGTCAGTAAATTCGCGTTCTGACCACCGAGCCATCTCGCCCCCTTCATTTTCGCAAATGGAAGATATCGTTTTCTGTATTTTGGAGGGAAGTCAGCTGGTCAATTCATATAACTGAATGTCAAATATCTTCCTCCTTCCAGATAGGTGCCTGGGATCTATAAACTTTCAGAATAAGGACAAGACGATATACATGCACATCTGATTGGAAACGTCTTGTAAGATGAGTTCAATCACAGTGTGACGCATTTCGAACCTGAGATCTACTATCATTCAGCCAAGGCATGTGCTTAATTTGAGATTATGTGAGGTTTACTAAACGGTGTACTGCGTTGTAATCAGTAACATTCGTTGCATTCCCTGGGAAGGTGGTTTCTTCGACCATCAGTCTACGGTTATTAAGATGGCGATTCTCGCCACTTATTTGTGACGAATCGCATGAAATTTCACCTTCCCGGATATTGTGCTTGGTGCTTCTTAAAACAGCGTTTCGTATATTAGGCAACTTGAGCTCGAGACTGCTCAGTGGTTATGACCCAATCTCTGCATCTCGACTGCTCCTGTCTGGACTTGGACAACCTGGCAGTATTCTGGCCTTCCTACTTCCTTCGGGTGGAATGGTAGCTAGCCACTGAAATGGTGCTACAGCGGAACCAACTTGTATATTGTACACGTTATACTGCATATTGCATGAATTCTGATGTAACTTGTCACCCAGGCGCAAGAGTGACTGTACTTTATGTTGGAACCCGAGAGCACCAGAAGTCTTCACTTAGCCAAGCTCATGTGGATCATGTTTGATTGGGTGTGCGCGTCCGTGGTGTTGATTTAGACAAGCGAAATCAGTCAGTGCAAGTCCGCGTGGAGACCACGTTCATGCCAACACTTTTATGGATGAGAGCTTGATGAGAGGTATGAAGCTAGGTTTCGATTTGCAGCAGCACTTGCCACAGTCTTCACACGCGGGACCACAAGTCTTTACTGTGTACTGCTTGAAACTGGTATCAGCCGGCTCGTGTTGTATATTGTAAGTAACCAGTAAGTTGAAACCAAACAGGGCGGTTTGCTGCACTCTGAGCTCACTCAGACTAACTTTCAGGTTACCATGGATTGACTGATTGATTGATTGATGATTGATTGTATTGATGGATGGATGGATGGATGGATGGATTGACTTGACAGTGTGTAGGCCAATTCTGTGATGAACTTATTGCTCCTCGGTCTTTTCTCACGTCAGCAGATGTATTTTTGCCATTAGGGACGTTGCTCCGGCATTAAGCTGATTTCGAAATCTGTCTTAAGCCTTTCAAAACCCAACTCAGTAGTCTTATTTATCAAAACACCATATCCGTTGCCATGATAAGACATTCTATAGACCAACCGCTTATTAGGATGTTCATGACTATGGATGAAGCGGGGGTGAGTGCACATAACACTGCTGTAAATTGTGGACCAGTGTTCTTGTTGGTGCACACAGATTTGGAGATTATGCGCCTGTAAACATTATGAAGATTTGTGTAGAAGACCATTTGAAGTACCACGTGAAAACATATGTGTGCGTGCATACCAAATTGAGTTCGGCTTATGGTGTATTTTGCTGTTCCTGCAGTCGGCCAAACAGTCCATTGGTGGACCTATGAGTACTCCTGTTGCAGTGCTACCTCGAAACGTTTGTTTTGGATGCATTAGTCATGTCTGTTGGTTGCACTCTCTCGGGCTTTATCAAATAGTATTTTAGTTGGCAAGTTTGTAGAATGCGTAGCCTTTCACAATAGGTTTATCATCACACTTTAGGAAAACACATTCACCTTGCATTGGTGATTAGGGTATGAGTGCATGGGAACGGGTACAGTTATTCACACGGATCAGCAGCACGTGATTCATGGTTCAGCACAAGCCAGTGTTGAACTTTTGATCATACTGAAATAACAAAAGTTCAGTAGCCTGATACGGTCTGCTTGTTTCCTCATATCCCTAAGTTATCTTCCATTGTTCAGTTCCAAGTTATGTGAAACAAGGTTCCACTGATCTAGAGCATCTGGGAAGTCTGGGAAACCATAAATACTTGGGTGTCGCAATGCACCTGTTGAGTTTGATGCTCCACTATTCCATCTAACGTAAGCTGTGTCCTTTCTGAAAGGGTGGTGTCTCCTAGTACCTTTGATTGAATATTTCTAAGTCCCCTTTAGGCACTTTGTAGATAACGAACTTACAAGAGTACAATCTGGTTCCACGGTGAAATCCACCGCTTTGTTGGCAAAGTCATGTGAATTCTAAATATATATATATATACATAATATAAATAAAAGATTTGTAAAAATATACATAAATATAAGACGTAAATCTGACCAAAAATCTGATCACACATGGGGTGTGGGATCTATTTCGTCAGTCTTACAGGGACATTTGCTTTATGGATCTTTGGTAGGCCATAAAACCGTGGTTAAATTGCACTTCGGAGGTATAATCGATACCACATACCTTTCCCTCAGTGGTGTATCACGGACCGGATACACCTACCAACTTCCTGTTAAGTATGAAAGTAATATTCCCATTATCGATCTACCAGTAAGGAACCTCACTTTGGTGTTGTTTGGCCTTCTGTATAAAGTCACCCTTGTTCATGACAGTGGTACATTACCCTTATCCGCTTTTGTAATCATATTGCCCACTTATTTTAGGGTATTTAACACTATGCGTTTCCTTGGTGCGATATTTTGAGTTCCTGGTTTGCAGAACTGGTATCACAAACGGTAGACCGCTTTCTTCCCCTAGCATAAATTAAATCCTGGTATAAAACCGTGAACAGAGCAGACGGTCATCATTGCCTTCATCACTTATATGGGTGGCAAAGAGGCCGTAGCTGTTGCCCAACGTTTTCATCAATTGCTCTTGTTCTGAGCTCATAAATAACTAGGATTTTCGGTGACAAATTGGCGGCCAAATATGAATGTCCGAAGGCAGTAACCGTGATTGTTGCGTTTCATGCGAATTTGCTCCCCTCTCACAAAAAGTCGAAGGAATGTCAAAATATCAAAGTTCTGTCAACCACATAGTGGTTTCAACAACCATGAAAGAATAACCGCAAAATTCCCATCCAAAAATGGGAATAAAAGGTTCTCTGAAGTGCCCCAGAGAGAACGGAATGTCCTGTGTCTTGTCAGTAGACTACTACCTTCAAAATGGGTGGTTATGGCGTTACTATGAGAGTTCATTCCACCCCTAGATTGCATTTTCATAGACTGTTTAAGACGAAACTTAATCACTTGGTGTTTCTTTTCTGCATACTAACACAGCTATGTACCAACGCAAAGACCATGGACGAGGAACTGAATCAACCCAAGGTAGTGTTGCAAAACTGTAGATATCACACGGGGTTTGTGCAGTGTCCTGGAAAACCCTTCCTCACGACCGTCACAATAAACCACAAATATGCTACCCAATGGAACAGTAAATTTGAGAAGTGTAGAAAAAGACTTGAACCCACACACAGTAGAAGTGTATTTTAAAGTGGATAACGCTGGACACTTCATCTGGTCAGATATAAGGACCTGACACCCAAAAAGAACACTATGGAATATATCTATAGGCTGAAGTGTCATAATCTCAACGGATTGTATATTGGCCGAACAAACCGTTAAAGACTTGGGCGAAGGAGGACGAAAACACGATCGTTACTTTACATCGAAGTCAACATGGGCGGCGCCATCGTGTTTCATTCCCTTACCAAGAACTAAGCAAATCACTTCGAAGAACCATAATTACTGTAACAGCCTGAATAGCTGGACCGAACGTCTTTATGCTGAATCTTTTCTCGGTAATGACCTAAATGCTTGTAAAAAGGTCGGTAATAATCCTAATTCTGCATGAATGACACTGATGCACTAGTGGCCATCGGATTATTAGTGACTAGTACGCCAT
The DNA here is from genome assembly GCF_000715545.1 of Opisthorchis viverrini. NCBI lineage: Eukaryota > Metazoa > Platyhelminthes > Trematoda > Opisthorchiida > Opisthorchiidae > Opisthorchis > Opisthorchis viverrini. Next base: position 842,204 of record NW_008751660.1, read on the forward strand.
ATATTGTGTCAAGCATGAAGCGATGCACCAGGTAGAAGAATTAATGACAAAACTAGTAACCTGTCTATCCTAGGAACGAACACAGCACACGAGGTCCATAGAGCACGTTATTACCATTTATACTGGGACGCAGTCATTAGTCCAAATGAAATGTGCGCATGGAGTGGATGAATGCAAACGGATTTTGCTTATTTACGCAGACAGCTCGATAACTTTCAGGAAATCCGCTATTTCTCGGGAGTAAAGCGCAGAGCGAATTGGTTTCCCAGGCTGGACGACTTCTGTCTAATGGTTGGAAGCTATCAAACTACAGGAAGATATTGAAAAACTAGGAAATACATGACTATCCACTAATGGTCAGATTCCTGAGCTCGACACGTGTTGAAAAAAGCAAAATTCATTTGGAAGACGCGATGGTTACGTCGTTTTACAACACGGTCGACCAACCGTGATTGACCACCAAGTGACTGAGTGAGAAGTTCCGTCCTTCAGGAGCATGCGAAATCGCCAGTATCTGGTTTAAAATATCCTATTGATTTTATCTTGACCCAACACAGAATCATGAGAAATCGCTAAAAGTACGTTATCGGGGTGTGAAATGAGAAGAGCGGGCAGGCTGCGTGACATAAAGCAATGTATACCACATCTGATGAATCTAGCGGTTGGAGGCGTAATCACACTGACTGCGTCTTTGAAGTGGCTAGTTTAAAGTTAGACAAAGGTCAGTAGCACCTAACTTGGAGGATAGATACTGATGAGCAAGAGGTACAAACGAGTGCTCCAATGGTCCATTGTTCCAGACTCCCCGTAAGGCTAAAAAAGACCAATTTTTGGTATGACACACTAGTGCTTATGGATACAGAAAAACATGAAAAATGTCGCTTCATCGATCTGGACTGTGGATCGTCCAGGTTAGTGACTGCTCTCAGATGTTATGTGACCTGCGCTAATTAGGAGTTCGCAGTACCGACAGGATGAACTAACATAGGCTGGCTACAACACAGCAGCAACTCTCGGTATGAGGCAGATTGATTCGCTCCTATATACTTACTCCCGGCAGTCGATAGTTTCTTAAATGTCACACAAAAACAGAAAGTGGTTCCTATGCTGTTCGTTGGCGTATTTCGAGAAGCCAAAGGCAGCTTGAGTTCACTGTTTGCTGACATTCTACCGATTGAATTAGGATGTCAAATGGACATAATAACTTTGAGTAGAGCTACAAAACATATTTGTGTTTCGAGTACCCACATTCGTTTGGGGACCACAGCCAGGAATGGGATACTTTTTAAGGGGGTCTTACATAATCAAGTAAGTATCTCGGGATAGATTGTTGACATTGTTGAATCGCATGTGACCATGATGAGCTTCCGACAAGTGTCTACTGTTAGAACTGTGAGACCATAAGACGTAAAATATCTCCAAATATGTGTGCGAAGCAATAAAGCACGTACACGGAGGTTTCTATTCATATGAAGTGATAAATAAATCAGTCCATTCGGTCCCAGTTTTTCACCATTGAATGCCAACCACAGAGGACACTTCGTAACGCTGGATTGTTCAAGTGTACCAATCTACCTAAGCATGGCCAACATCGACAGAGCATAACAGTGCTATTTTTCAACAAGTCTAGTACCAACTAGCAATGAATATTAACTAAACGAGGGAATTGAATCTGAGCTAGTTTTGCGGGCCGCGTTAATCATAAAGGAAACTACTCACAAGGTTGCTGAAAACTCCTCGACAGCCCACGACCGGTTTCGCCCTTCTTGGAGCTCATTAGGTGGGGGCAGTCATCCGAGTTTCCGTCAACCTTATGTTCTACTTGAACCCAAATTGGACTGTTTTTGAGAAATACACTCATTTGCAAATCAATCTGGTTTTCCCGAGAGACTCAACTGTCGAAGAGTTTTCAGCAACCTTGTGAGTAGTTTCATTTATGAAAATATACTGCAATATTTCGAATATCGTTCCTACTGAAACATGAAGCGGCCTGTGTGCAGCACATTCAGTTGTAGAATATCATAAACGAGAGATTCAGTTAAATCTCTGGTGAAAACCAAATTGATTTGCAAATGAGTGTATTGATCGAAGTGACGTTTACTCGAAAATGGACTGCGTTGCAGATAGCACGCCTTGCTTCAAAGTAAACGGGGAGAATCATGACGAGCTCCGATTTCACATCGTTCGGATGCCGGCACCAACCGAACAGGTTGTTCAGTTTCAGTGAGCTCAGTTCACCCACACAAAGACCTTAGCCGGATAACTGATAGTGAACACCAGCGCCAGGCAGAAGGTGCAGTAGCAAGTAACAACACTCCTACAGTGTTCTTTGGGCAGTTCATGATGATAATAGCATCCAGCAAAGTTTCGATGCATTTGTTCTACATTTACCTCTGAGTGAACTTCCCCGTTTAGCCGTGGGCCTTCCAGATAAGCATAATTCCAGAGCCAGGAATTCTTATATCAAGCAACAACAGAGAAGGGGATATTTTATGGCCTGTTCACACTAATGGGGAAACAACCTGTCACAGGTGTAGCTAATTTGTTGGCCGACAGTTACTGATTCATCAGCAGAACAAATGCAGCTGAACACATTCAAGTGTCTCTCATGGCTTCTGACGTCTTGGTTGTGCCGTGGTACACTACCAGTGGAGGTCACCTCACGATTCAGATACCGAGAAATAGGACTAACTAGGTGAACCACTATCAGTCGTTGAATTTATACCAATGTTAATCTTCCTGTTCCAGAGAAGTGACGTAAACCAAATGAACCGATATAATCTTTCGAGGGATAGCGTTGGACCTGCGCTTATACAAATAGCAGGCCCTTTCGCAATTACCGTAGATGATGAGTCACACGGGTAGGTTACAGGTCATTCGTTGTCGTCGTAGCAACAAGTTGCGAGCGCTTCAGGGTTCGAAATATGTACACGTCCGAATGTTCGTGTAACCATGACAATGGGCGTCGCAAGTTGTCAATGCATGTGTCAGAAATCGGTGTCTATAGCCCAGGGATGGCTAAGGCAATGTAATCATAAAAGACTAAACTTCCCGAAACAGATCTCCATTACACTGGGTTTTACTTTGGATACTCCTGGCCTCGAGGTTTTTGTAGGTCACAATAGTGGTCCACTTGAAAAACTGCACCGTTAAAAAAATTCTCATGCTGACGGACTGGGCCTAATTTTTGGAAAATACAGTGTTTATGACCTCTCGAGGGTTTCTGATGAGGATCGCTGTCTGAGGGAAGGGCAATCCAAGACTGATACAGTTGAAATCAATAATTTTTTGATTGTTTAGTCCCAACTTCAGATAGTGATCTTGAAAATGCGAAGGCCTTAGGATACTTTGACGGGAATGACTTTGCTCCTTCAGGGTAGACAACAATGTGCGTTTCGGAGTCACCGATACTATCTGCGGGGTTCATTAAGGGTCATCAAACACCTAACGCCTTTTGCTAGCTTTGGCTCCCTCGCACGATTCCAATTTATGTATATTTTTGTTTGAGGACAACTGCGTTGGATTTTCACATTCTGAAGAGGGATTACAACACTCTCACTGACAGTTGAACCTCGCTTTTGCTTAACTATAGACGTTCAAAAATGCATGTGATTAATCAACATGTATCTTGAGTTCAGGTTGAATGATGCTTGACCGCGTTTTTAAACAAGGTTGACAAACTTGGATGACATACTTGCTGTGCGAACGGGCGTCTGCATGTAAAAGTTGAGGGGAAATAGCTCGCCCAAGTTTTTCAACTGCTCGACCAAGAAACCCAAAATGAGTTTCCTATATGTGGAGGCCTCCGTTCACTGGGCTGAACAACTCAGAACCATCTGTGTAAGAGGACTGAGGCCACTTTCTTTGGAAATGTGTGAAGTCTAAGTTTCCGGGACTCGAAAATACGTTTCAAGACGGTCAAACGACATCACTGCACATACTGGAGGCGGTAGGCTTCGAAGAAAAATGTTATGCAACACTCACAGCTGCCTAGAAGATGTGGCTGTCTTCCATAGGAGAGCTCTTGTCGTCCAAATCTTTGAAATATCAAGAAAAAATAAAGACTTCACACTGAACTTTGAGATCAGGTCGTCAGTGGGAAGGTTAAAAATGGCCGGATACCCGGGGACGACCACCTGTGGTACATTTCAATCATTGAGGTTGTCTTGACAGTTTGTTGGCGAATGAATTTCGAGTTCTTTCACAGAAAGCCTGTGACTTTCTAATAACGACCCAATCAGTCGTGTCTGGTCTGGAAAGCATAATGGAGAGTCTACATAACTGCTGTCTCGGCATCCGCCTTTTTTATTATATCAGCCCTGGCTACCAGCAATTTGGATACGCACGAATGCCGCTGACAGAAACCACCTTGTCGCGCAAGATCCACAATTCTGTCACACTTAAACCCGTTTGATGAGCTAATTGAGACTGAAGCCTTTAAAACAAGGTTTTTAGAGCCCAAGAATGATTTGCTAATGAAGCAACCGAACCCAGGTACTTTGGCGATCCTTTCGGTTCATTGGTGATCAAGGGATCCAAGTCCTACAATTGAAGAACTACCTGTGTGACAGAGCAGTTGTCATTCCCATGGATGACCCTTCTATGAATAAGTGTTTTAGACTTCGAAGTCGAATTCTGCTTTTGGAAACCCTTTGAAGTGTTAGCGCAGACTACCTCATCGCATAATGCCGATTTTGGCCAGAATTGCAAAAACACAATAATGGAGTGGGGGAGGATGAACAGCTAGTACGACATGCTTTTCGCGAAGGTGATTGTTGAAGGCACCGGTTCAGCTTCATCCAGTTGAGTGCTCAAATTGTCGACATGGTAATCACCAGCTGTTTCCACAATCACCACACACACTGAGTCAATCCGATCAGATCAAATCAGGGTATCGTGAGAGCATAACAGAGACTCCCTTACTCGTGACATCGAAACCCCTGGCTATTTGCTTTGGTTTGGGTAAACTTTGAACCTCTTATTCATCTCATGAATGCTCCTCGTGTTTTTTTATCCGGATGGACTACGCTTGTAAATTCAGCGCTGAGTGAAACCATTAGGCATACCAACTCGCCGGCTTCATTAGGTTAGGATTTTTCTAACCATACGTAAAAGGAAGGACTGATTTGTTTTCCAGACAACTGACTGATCCGGCCGTAGCTCCGCTCGCATAGGTCCTCAATTAACTCAGAAACGAAAAGTTCGCTAATGAATTCGTACATTAGATGTCCCATGAACATGCGTCATTGTTGCTGATGGTCGGCCACGAAATCAAATTCTGGTGCCACTACTCTACAAAACTGGCTTTTACCCAGGTATGAACCCTCACAGACGTTTGCCAGACTACCAGGTGAGGCAACCTGAGCTTCTTCATTTGTGAATTTAAGACGTGGACTAAATGGGAAAACAGTGTGCCTTCTTAAAGATGTCTGGCCTCACAGTGTTTGACGCCTATTGTTTGGATTCAGCGGAAATTGAAAGATTGACTAGTGCGGGACTTATGAAGTACTCCCAAATGTGGGGTCCCACGTCAAAGGTTTTTGACTGCATATCTAGCCGGATAAGCTGCACCAAAGTTGGGGCATTCACTGGTCGGGGAGCAACTATAATCACACTGTTCATTGGGCAGCTTACACTAAGCTGAAAACGAGACCAAAATATTGAGCTACAAATGTATCCTTTGAACTGAAACCAGGACACTATGGAGCCCGCGTTTTGGGAGGAGTGATCGGTGTAGCCGAAGGGAAGTTATTGAAAACACATTTACACTGTTTTTCATTGGCACCATCCAATGGATTCTATGAGTCCATTCCGAAAACTCACACATGCTCCAGTTAATTGTGAAGACAACTTTGCAAAATAATGTAAATGCACGGACAAACTGAAAGTAATCGGACAAAACTGTGCGTTGGGGAGCTAAAGGACTAGCTTAATTGGTAGCGTGCGCTTGAAGAAATCGATGCGACCAGGGAATTGAGTGGGGTATTTGTCTGGAGGTGAGTTCATATAGGTAAATAACCCGATTTCATGTAGTCATTCGTAATAAGTGATACCATGTACTTATTTCGTTTTTAAACCACTTAACGCACAGGCATACTTTGGTTCAGGGAGTTGCGAAGTTTGATCGTTGGTAGTTTTTCACAAAAATGTGACGAATTCAATCTACAAACATCTAAGGTACACTGAAACAGAGTTGTATACAAGTGGAGACGTGTCTGCGGTGACTGATCAGAGCTGCCACCGGCTAGTAAATAAACGAATATTTTGGCCACATGTTTGCGGATTCATCAGCCGGACTCCATCCAAAGGGTCTCCCTAAGAATGTCAGTCTAGAAGACAAGGTTCCGTGTTCGCCTGCTTTTTATCGTATTTTCGATACGACCAAACGAGCGAAGCTGTATATGCATGGCATCGTCTCCCATCCCACGTCCTTTGGGGATGAGGCTCACGACACAAAGGAAGCTATAACACAAACATGTAGACGTGACGTCTTGATGAAACCTTGAGGAGTTGATGTAGCAAGTTATATGACCGACCGTCGTTTTGATTTAGAGTACGAACGCATGGCCCACAGTCATGTGCACAGCCGCGATTGAGCGGTTATATTCGGACCCGTCTTCGAAGCTGAGAGTGACTGCAGCTAAATTTCCATCAGAAGCCATCCATAGTTGATCCAAACAAATGGATAAAACTTCCTCTTGGGCAACAGCACGTCACCGGTTAAAAAACTTGGGCGAGATGGTCTAAGTAGTGAGAGCGCGAATTTACTGACCGGAAGGCCCGTGGTTCGAACCCGACCTCTGCCTCTTGACTTCCTTTGTCTAGGCTTGGGCAACCTGGCAGTATCCCAGCCCTCGTGCAACCTTCGGGTGGTATGGCAGTTAAGCACCGAAAGGGTGCTACAGCTGGACGATTTCTTCTATTAGTGTTACCAAGCCTGATGGGTAAATAAGGCTCATCGCACCGACTCAATTTTCACACCCATAAACCACCGTATCTAAATCAAATCGAGGAGCTTGGTGGACATGAGAAATAAGTCACAGACCAAAGGATGCCATATTCATGATGCGCACGCGATACGAAAGCAACTAGTGACGCAAAAGAAAGTGAGAAACAATGGGTAATGCAGGATGCGGTGGATCTAAAAATAGGATGACCAAATAGCTGTGGAGATCGGGATAGTATGGAAGCGGGACGATACAGTGTGAGTGATAGTATGCGAAGGGTAATAAAGGATGGGTGCAATGCACAGCAACACTTGAGAGAAAGACTACTGGGTAGAACATCTCGCGTGAATTGTGAGAGATGAACACAGATGAACGGTAGCTTAGGTGACGCACTGAGTAAACATGATTATGGGGCATTTCAGAACGGAAAATCGGGAACGAGGATACATGGAAAGTCGGGAAGGGGTTGGAGGCAAACGACGAGTGGAACCTCAAGTAGTGAAGATACGGCCAAAATATGCGCACAAACAGTGAGAATGAAGGATGCAGACGTATCACACACGCACGAAATGAGACCGACGGAAACAGGGCAAAGTCATGTGGGGTAAGTCAGCGATTAAAGGTAGAAGGTCGAATTTGTGTGTGTGTGTGTGGGAGAATGAGTCGATCGAAAAAAAACAAATGATTGGTGCTTAGCAGATAAAACAAGGCGGAAATGATCATGGTTGGAAGCAAAGTGGGACGAGAAAAGCAACTATCCGGAACCGGCCCATAGGGGTATCACAGGTAGGTTGAACTAGGTAGGTAGGGAGTGGGACCGGTCGTCAAAGGCTGTTGCACTTTCGAGTCTCGAAACATGCAAAATAATGGACAATATTGTTTTCTACCACGTTGCACATGTTTTGGAATAACTAGACATAGTCTGATGATGACGATGCAAGGATGGGATGTATCCCGGTACAAAACTAACCCGGGGGAAGTATTTGCACGAGCTTAAGGCGCACTATGGGGCTGGGCAAAATAGAACATCTGGACTGTGGACAGAGCTGCGACACAACGGTTGCACAAGGCGGCTAGTAGTGCGCCTTTTCATAAAAACAGCAAAACAAAGCAGCAAAAACAGAAGCTGTGAAATCGATGAAAATAACCAAAATTGGAAGCGAAAGACACACATGAGTTGGGCAGTTGGTGTTTCGGTGAAAGAATAATGGGTGAGATGAAAGAGCAAAGGATGTGATCACACATGAAGGGACAGGCAAGTTCAAACTAGGTGTGCAGAGAGCAGAGGAATAGAGATTACGCTTGTCGATGAGTGACCCACGAAGCATAAATGTGATTGACTGTGATGAGCGCGAAAGGCGAACTAGGCTGAGAAAGAAACGGACGATTTCGGCATGCTGTGTGTGTGTGTGAGGGTTAGATGAGTCCGACTAAGGGGCGAGCAAATGAGCGAGTGGGGAATCAGATGTCGCTGAGCCACACAAGTTGGTTGTGATTGCTTGCTAGCGAAAATAGGTAGTCTTGAGTGACAAACAGAAAACTCATTCAGTCATAATGTCGTCCAAAGAAAGAGGCTGATGCAGACAAAGTAGTTGAACTGAGAGTGCGTAATGAAGAGTTGGACTGAGAGGAATTATAACACCTAGTGTGGGTTTGTAGTGTAGTAGGGAGGATGAAGTGAAGCTGACAATCCATGGGTTTGTTTTGAGACTAGCCCCAACTTGCGGTTGAACCTCAAGTCGATGACGGCGAAGACTTGGAGGATGACATAGGTTGGCGACTCAAACTCCACATATGGCCTCCGTTTGTTGTGGAACTGCAGTTGCCACCATTCGCTGTAGTGCTGTTTCCTTCGTGTTTCAACTTCAATGACAGAGCATTGTCGTTTATTCGATGCAAATATTCATGTCCAATGAGTGACTCGGTCGTTGATGGCGTTTCAGTTGGAATCGAGGGGACCAGATTCGGGGATAGCGAACGCGCATTGAGGATGGGTGATCGAGTGGGGCTTGAGATTCGACCGGGTTCACCGGATGGAAGCGAGGTGTACAAATCGACGCCGCAATCGGAAGTCTGTACAGTGGATGAGTTTTCACAAGTGACCGGTGGCAGACCGATCAGTGGGTCTAATGATTTTGTATCCTTGGCGAGAGAAGTGGAGAGCGACGACGAACAAACGGGACTACATGCATTGGCCTGCGGGTGCGCGAGTTGGACAGTAGTTGTAGATGAACACCGGGAGGAGTAGTGATGTTGATAGGCATTTGTCGATTGATGATACGTCTGACTGGGTGCACTGCCAGAGCCCATATTGCGCACGCCACGTAAATGACTGCCAACTTCAGTCGAGAAACCAGGTGATTGTGGACCACCCGAAACATAACCAGAGAGGGAACCACCCAAGTTGCTCAGTGGACTAGTTCCCATTGTGAAATGCCCATTATTCACGGCGTTTGACAGTGGAGAAGCACCCGCAGCACATCCTGTAAGACTGGACATGGAAATGAACCCATAAAGATTCAAGACATGCATAGCATTTGCAATTTCCTCGGTTGCAACATCCGAGTATCCAGCGGAGCGAAGAATATTGCGAACGACTTCCAGGCCGATTGTGGAGCCAGACGATGAACCAGAATTTACAGATGCTGGGGAACCGTAAGCCGGAGAACCCCCGGGCCCTAGATGAGTAGTGACTGACCCTAACAAACTCTGTGATGCGGGGTGAACGGGTTGTGAATGAGAATTCGAATGGTGCCCGGTCGCACCTCCTCGACCAGTCAAGGCACGACTCGTTGTGTGAGAGCTGAGAATAGAGGTGGCACGACCACCCGTGTTTCCGGGAGAGAACGGTGAAGCAGCACTCATGGCTGCCATGGCTGCAGCAAAAGCCGAGGGTGGACTGCTACCGAATACTGGTGCCGGTGTTGGGGTTGATCCCGTAGGACTGACTGATGAAAAAGAGCCCAGTTTTCCAGGCGGGAAACCGGTAGTGGTTGACCCAGGATTTGTCTGGCCACCGGCCATTAGTTGATCTGATCCGGCGCTGGGTAGGGAACAGTTGTTAATGCCAAAACTGGAGCCCAAGACCAGAGCGTATGGTGACCCCGTTGGGTACGCACTGGCGACGGGTCTGGGTACTTCTGCGTACGATATATTGGGACAGCTGGACGACTGTGGATCATCAGCTATTTTGAATAACAACTGCTTGACTGCCTCGAACGTCTGTGGAAGTTCGCCTGTAGTGTAAAAAGGTGAAGAAAGGAGTGGTTAGAAAATGTTGTAACATGAGTTACTGGTCTTACAGGATAAGGAATGCTGCAGATGCATCGACGAAGACCGTATACGACCAACAGTAACGGACAAAACTGAAAGATCTACCATGGTAGTTCTACACAGCAAATTGAACTGCGAAACTATCATTACTAGCAAGGACTACCGCCTTCATAACAAACCAGTCAGCGGTACAGATGGGCACCAACAAGACGATAGCCATAGGTCCACTTTACTTCAAATTTGATATGAATACACAACGACTGAAACGCTCCTGAAAGCCCAAGGGATAGTGCTGAAGGAAGAAAATCGATAGCTGCTGTGCCTTGTTTGTTGTACACTGAACGAGTGCGAGGACGCCGGTGTTTTTTTCATTTGGGATTCGACGAACAACAGAACAATTCCTGCCTTTACTTACTAACTATGCTGTTGTTTGCGGACAAACTGGCAAAAAATTATTCATTAGGCACCAATGAAGCTAGCATAGATCTGGTCCTAGCACTATTCTGTGGCTCCGTAGCTGGGTCTCTAACGCAATTAAATGGGACTTATAAAGCGCGAAAATCTGTGAACTACAAAGTAGTCGGTTTGCCATTAAGGTATTGCATACATCTCGAGAAGGTACGCCACTATCCTCCTAACAGTTGAGTTTTGAGTAGGTTCCGTTGACCGGGTAACCGATACATTATGGTATACGAAATTGTAATTAAGGGTAGATTAGAGTCCTGGGACATGGAGCACCGCATCGTATTCATAAAGGAAGTAAGCTGTTTGGTGTGACATAGGAACGACCTCCTGACGTCGGTCGGAACAGCATACTTTATTCAATACAGTTTGGTCAGAACTGATTTACGCGAATGATCGTACTCACTGACCACACATGTACCATTAAGATGGCCGGCACCTGCTTCATGTGCATTGAGAGATGCTGTGTTAACAGCACAAGCGTGTCACAATACGCCCAGACACATCAGTCAACCGTGATAAGCAGTAAAGAATACATGCATCCGACGGGAGACTCACTGTAGTAGAATAGTCATCAAAAGGCTACGGGTGATGCGCCACAGTGATACACAAGCTTACGTTGACCTCGAACAGCTATGAGGTCAACAACTGCTGACGGTACAAGGGTGGAATAAGCAACACGGCTGCTTTGTTCAGAAGCGTTCAAATAGGACGGGCTTCCAAGCTACGCACACTGAATGCAATGCACCTGGAAGTGAGCTATGAAGCAGGTGACACATGGGGGCGTATGCTGTCTACAAAACACCAAAAGAAGCCATTTTGTGAATGACCAACGTGTCTTCTTTAGTATAGCACCAAATGGACTCATTTGTTTTGGTCATTGTGATGTATCTGTATCATCTGTCTTCAGCATTTGACCTAGGCACACTCAGATTGCGCACGAGAACACACATTCCAGGCACACAAATGTCAAGCTCACACCATGACAGAGGTCATTTCCAGTTATTAACCACCAACAAAGGGACCCAAAAAATCTGTGATACGTTCAGCGAAAAAGGGATGATTCCCGAAAGTCTCCACGATCTACCTGGAGCTTCTCATAACTCAGCGACCTCCCGCTTTGTTCATAGCAAGAAAGATAACAAAGTTTAGGATGTGGTTTTCGCGCACTACACCAGGCAAAAATCAAGTTTGATGATAGAAGAAACAGAAAGAAGTTGAAAAATATTTAACAAATTGGTGGTCCGGGATTCGCACGTATGCATAATCGGTTGAGCAATGCTGAAGGAAAATCAGCATTCACGAATTTCAGCCAAATGCAGCCGGCGTAACGCGTATGACCAGTCGTTGGCACCACCAAGTGTGTTGTGGGTGACCCCCGGGTACTGTCCTGTGGACATAATAGCATACACACATTGTGATGGAGGGGTCAAGAGTAACGTAGCCCTCTGAAACTTTGGTTGTCATCTGTGCCAATGGCTCTGCCGATTATCGAACACTAACAGTGGAGATTCGAGACATTTAGAGAGTTCAGATTTATCACCTCTCAGAAGTTATCACCAACAAAGTAAATGTACATAAGGTCAACCCCCCTTTGTGTGGTCAAGGCATGTGTATGATTTAGTCCCTTAAGTGCATCGCAGTTGGGCTAACAATTTTGAACTATTGTACGAACGCCAGTGATCTTGTGGAACGTTTGATCTTACATACACGCACACTGAAAAACGGAAGACGTTCACAGACCTAACCGTTCAATATGTATGGCGGTCAATGGAATAAAGCAAACCACAGAATAACCTTTCCTTGGTCGACCTGCTCCAGTTCTGAACCCTTGTGAAAACGCGCAAGACCGCAGAGGAAAAAGGACGGAGGCCGAAGATTATTCGACTCCTTATAATCTCAAAAACCCCTCTGGGAAGAAACGGCCTAATGTCACAATACCATGTTCAGAAAGTCATTTCACTTATGACTGCCATGGCAGATGGGGTTACCGAACAGAACGGTGGAAGCATGCACAACTAAGTTGCATTAAACAGCCCATATTTTCACCCAATTTATGGCCCTGCGTGTCAGGAAAACGACAGTGCCCTAAAAACAAAGCGAGAATGTGCAAAAATGCTAATCGCACAGTCGATCGAGAAGAACCTAATAAAGTTCGCCACTTCCGGTCCCTGGTTGGGATGACAAACATTTTGTTCAAACAGGAAAACCTCAACTATATGGAGAAAGGCAATAATCGGTAAACTCAGTCGGGTTGACAAATGCCATCCCCCTAGCTGGACCTTGGGACTCAACGCATCAATTGTTCGTGACACTGACAGACCTGGCTCAATCACTAAGTCAGTGGATTCCTTGCAACCACATGATCGCGTTCGCTGCGCAGCTGTTCATTTTCCCGTTCCCTCAAGTAACTAGACCGTCTCAATACGGTCGGTCATGTCACTGACCTCAATGCTTGACCATATCTCACACGTTGTTCCGTCTCCTGATGACCTAAACGGTAGCAGCTGGAACCAATTTCCAACCATTCTTTCAGCGGTGACATCCTCCCATTACCTGGCTGCTATGCACGAAGGCTGAGACACCCTCAGGCTGCTCCAGCCTAGATGTACGGCAGTGAAGCATCAGTGCCAACACTGATGTTGCTGTCTTTGATGATTTGATGATCCAGCCTAGACAGCAACAGTCGAGATATCTAGGTTGAATTCGAAATGCAAAGTTTCCGGTAAGTTCGCGCTTTAACTACTGAGTTTTCTCGTGCTCGGTGGTACATGCTTCATAGCTGACACACTGAAGTGAATACCACCTGTTGGCAGCATTCTGCCACCATAATGTTGTACGCTATCAGTGGATAACTGGGAGTAGGGAGAGGGAAGGGATTAATGATGCACGAATTCACAGCCAAGTCTTTTAAGCCAAGCGTCAATTGCCAGCACCTTTCCCCGAACGGACAAACAGGCTCGTCAGCCGCTGGCGTGAATTTAGTGATAAGAGCGATGTAGTGAAGAACCTTGAGATCGATGCCTTTCCTACCGTTAATCGGTATCATTAACCCCAGTTACATTAGCAACAATATAACCAGCATTATTTGCACCACTGATTGTGTACTTCACCATCGGACACAATGTGATCGTGAAACGAAAACAATTGGGCAGAAAAAGAGGGACTTGTACTAACGCACAATTCCAATGAGTTGTAAGAAAATCTACTTAGAAACTAACGGCTGGAGAACCAATGATAACAGTCTGTCGTCATATCTTGCAACGACTCTTGCTATGCACTCATACTCCACTAAGCTACGAACGTGTCTTTGGTGTGTGTTCGATCGGAACGCTTCAATGAGGAGGAAGAACTTCAACATTGTTTACGTCAGGGAAAGTGCATCACTGGATGCACAAGACTGAGTATCATTTAGTTCACTGAATTTAGCTGGAACAGTCAAACAGGTGGTCGTAAAGCTCGTATGTATATATGGCTAGGTGAGATACCGGTTGCGCTCGATCAATTTGTAGGATTGAGTTGTACATTCTGCGAAGTTTACTCCTTCCACATATCTGTATTGCTCCTACATCTACTTTTAGTTGAATATCTGATGAAGACGTACTGCTTGGTCTATTAGTCACTCGCATTTAGGTAACCACATTACATTTTCCGTCCTTTATGAAAAAGGAGTGGATTTGGGTACGGGTAACCACAAATCACACAAGAATAGGCACATTCCTAAAACGGCATGATGCTGTTGTCTTGCACTGTTGTGAAAATGTACTCATTTCACTGACTTAACCAACATAGACAGCAAACATTAAGAACCCCAACCTTCAGATCACATGATGATCTGTATGGCCACTATTTGAGGACGACGGAGATAACACCGCTATCAACTGTATGCTTTTCTATCGGTAGCCTGTCGGATAACATCACGTCGAACGCGGCACGCAGCCTCTACTTTAGATCCCGAAATCTCGTATAAGTAAATTATACGTGCTTTACACGAAATACAACCAGTTGCACACCAATTTGGCTTTAACAGCACACTCAACCAAATCGAAGAATTTTCAACAGCCTTATGAGTAGTGTTCCGTCAATAAAATATGGACGTTTTGGTGATGATAACGCCGTGATTTAACGACAGGATATAAACACTGGACTGCACTCAAACGTGCATTATGAGAAAACTACATAACCATTCATCGGGAGCGTGAAAGCACAGGCTCAAGAATACACAATGAATCACGGACCACTATTAAATCGGTCGAGTGATGTTGTGACGACAATCAAACACAAACACGTCTTCGCCAGTTGGAATGACTGGTCGATGCGTCATCCAACAGAATGATCCAGAAGGTACTTTGAGCATGCCCTCCAGGCATCATAGACGTCCTAAGTTCTTCGGCCAGAGGCATGTGTGTTGCAAAGATAAAGCGACCATCGAGTCATTTTCGGTTAGTTGTGCAACTCATTTATCAAGGTCACTTCTCATGTCTTGATGAGGTTTTGCCCCTTTCTGCCCTTACCAAATGATCGGATGTTAGCACCGATAAATATCGACGGTATTGTTGATGATTTCAAAGCTGCCAAAGTTGTCATTGTGTGAACATAACAGAGGATTTGTTGGGGCGCAAGGAACTCAAAGAAAGTGTCGTGGAACAGTATTGTCCACCGAGTCTGAAAGAATAACGCAATCTGTTGACGTAGAAAGCTCGCAACAATGTGTCTAACACTCAGAAGGACTATCACTCATGATGATCCATGTAAAAAATTTGTGGAGATAGGAGGCGTGACGGTCAGCCAATGACTGTCCGAATTCTGTTCAAAGCCCGCTGATAGTGAATAGCTGGAGATCAATGCAAGCCAAGGTAATCCAGTCAGCAAAGTTCGTCTTTTTCGGTCAGCGATGGGGATAAACTGTCGGTAAACTTTCAATAAATAACGAACATATAACATTATCTACTAAAGAACCACTCAGACCGAACCATTCGCAATCAGGTGAATTCGAACAGTCATAGCAGGGTTCAGAACAGCGTTAGGTGAGACTCTGTTAAGTGCTTTACCGGATGGATTTGCTGGAATCAAGGAAACCACAATTTTTTTGAAGTACCCTACATCGTATTAGGTAGTAAAACGATCCCAATGGGGGACAGATGCGTTTGGAACCCGATGACCGTTCACTACGAGGGAAATTGACTCATCGGTGGAAGCAATTCAGTGAATAAGGATGGTGCGTTCGGATCCAAAAGTTTTTCGTCTTAACCGGGAATCATCAGGTAGAAGTAGAGGAAACCGACGATGTGACATTTCGGTAAACAGCTTCCGGCTGTCGACTATAAAACCAGCAGTCCATTGACCTGTATTGAAGAATACCTTCAGCATAATAAACTTCTTGAAAGCCCACAATCTAATCTGAATGAACTCAACACAAAACCTACATCAGGGCCGTCTTGTCTCGTCCAATTGTGAAGCTCTTATACTGAAACGGGTTCACAGCATCCCGATCCAACTGCCTCACAGTAGACGACAATCCGCTAAAAATGATTAGGACAAACTTGACCCACGTTTGATCTTTGCTCGCACTGATGGATTAAACGCATCTGCCACTAAGCAACTGGGTTGCACATTAGCCTACCTAATTCTGAGGTCGCTTATGCTGAAGATCCGTCGGCCAGCGGTTCCGGTGACCTGGAAGGGTCGGTTACCTCAGCTCTAGTGACCACCCCCATGAACTAGCAACAAATTTGGCGTGACCTTATGATAGTCCGTTTACTCTGACTTAGCAATCGTGCCCTGATCATTTAGTTTGACCTCCTGACCTAGCACATGTATTGGCATCAGCAGTTAGATAGAGGGACTTCATAGCTGACCGTTAATTCCGCTTGTGAAGGCACACCACAATGAGTCCGTTTAAACAGGAGGTCTGTATTAGCGACGTCCCTACCAACGATACACAATGTTTCCACAGCTGTTGGCTTGCGGCTCACAGTTCACTTACACTTACCCACTGCTAAGAGCTAGCTGCCACTTTACAATGACATCCCTGAAATCGGCTTCTGTAGGGTTTTCGTAACCTATCAACCTTATCCCAGGAGTTCACTCCGAAAGGTTGTTCATTCTTTGAGGGTAATTCCCACAGGAGGGTCTAATTCAATTCCCAGAAAGACTCGGCGTAGTAAGAAACATCCTGGTTTTCAAGAACTTCATATCAAAGTGGAATGTCTAGTTCCATTTTCCACATAATCGAAACGAATCTATGCCGAAAAACCAAGAACTGCGCAGGCGTTTCATCCCTAATGGGAATCATCAGCAGTTCATAATTCACGAATCTGCAAGGAGATTGGAAGTCGTACCTCTCCAGGAGTTAACTGTTACGCCACATGCAGCTGATCAGTAGTGCGACCAATTCGGGGTTTTTGGAATCAATGAGGAAAAAAGGGATCCATATGTGTTTTCCATATTCACTGGTCGCATTAATCGACGGTCTTCTCTCATGAGTAACGCTGTGCTTGTGGCTACCACCCAGTTGATCGATCTCAATCGTTAGGAAGTAATGTGGATTGATTAATCGATTAGGCTAGTTGAAACGGGGACCGGCACCAAAGGTCGCAACAATATCGGATTCCATGAGGTTGCGTGAAAACGGACTATCTGGGCTGCATTGTGGGACTGAATAGCAGAAACGATATTGGAAGCACTGACCACTCTTCGAAAACTGACCAGAAGCTTAGGTCTACTTTGGGTGGACCTGACTTTATGGAAGGAGAATTTGCAAAGAGAGAAGCGAGGACCGCAGCATTATGCATCGAACAAATAACTTCTGAGCGACAGCCTCTGAATGCGTGAAACACTTGATTCCTTAGTTTTGGAAAGTGGGAGACCCCAAGCTGTGATAACAAAAGTTGTCCAGAAAACATTGTAGATAGACTATACCGCGTCTGGATAAAACATTGCAGCCTTTTCGTCAGTTCCGACAACAAAAGTTAAACTTAGCTCAAAGGCTGGAAGGTGCTACTATTGACACGCCTTGTGTGAATAACCAATGTAATGTGGATTCACAACGACCCAGTGTCCCTCGGTTAGAGTACGCACAGCCCCAACAACTTCACTTGCGATAACGAAAGGCATGCAGAATATGATCCCCGGACGAATATAGATCTAGTACAGCTTATACAGCCACATAGGTAGGTACCATTGCCCAATATATAAGAACCTAACGCGGTTCTCCATTCCCATCCCCTGTTTTCCACTACCGAACTCTACAAGAATGCTTAGTGAACTTAAGATCGGACATCGTCCATATCACCCGAGACAATCCACATTCCGAATAAGTGATGTATACTCTCTGGTTGGATCTCTAATAAGGGTCTCTTGATATTGGAGTCCATCCCGTCGCGAAATTTCATGTTCGTATAGTGAGGAATTGGGACATAATTGGTCGGAAGGAACACTTCCCAGTGCAATTACATGGCAGAAAGTTAGGCCCGTGAGACAAACTCACTCTTTACCAAGAGATGAGGTAGGTTTTCTGACGAAATCGAGGCGCATTTGGTGACATGTGTTGTTTACATGCTACGTGTCACCGTGCCGTTAAATAGCAGAATATGAAGAAGGTAGACGGGAAAGTTGTCCACTGAGTTATTGCAGCCTGTTGGAATGAGACACAGGTGTTCATGGTTCGACGACGCAAAGAGTATAATCACTCAGGACAGCCTCAATCTACACACATGCACAGGATTCGCTCGAACTAAGTTTGAAGTGATGCGCTGTGCCACACGTATATTGTCGTAACACCGTATACAGTCTGCGGGCGAGATGGACCAAGTGGTTAGAGCGCTAATTTACTGACCAGAAGGTCCGTGGTTCGAACCCGACCTCTGCCTCTCGACTTCCCCTGTCTAGGCTTGGGCGACCTGGCAGTATAGCAGCCCTCGTGCCTCCTTCGTGTGGCATGGCAGCTAGGCACCGAAAGGGTGCTACAGCTGAACGATTTCTTTCGATACAGTCTGTGAAAGACCTGGGCACTTTTTACTTGCATTCATTTATTCGTCATTTCACGTGTCGAACGTTATGTTATGGATGAAGGAATACCAACGCTCTGATTTGTTCTTGATTCCGTGGGTGCGGATTTACGCTCAGTATGTCATACATTGCCACTCGGTAATCCGGATAATCAATGTTTGTCCCGTCCAGCCGATTATGTGAAGATCATTCTCGTATACCTTGCGACCTGTCCGTGGACGAATACATGCAACAGCGTAAGAACGTCCGCTGACCACCGAATCTATCCACAGGGTTACTGTGCACATGTGTTAGCGCCTGTCGCAACAGAATCGGTAAGGTGTATCACGCCGTGAAATGGTTTCAGAATCCGGACTTATTTGCCAATTTTCGCGGAAGGTTCCCCCCCTCCTACAAGTTCTGCAGTGCAATAAACAATGTGAGCTGAACAACCCATCCAGTTTTCCTCAACCCCTCTCCTAGACAGAACCAGTTTTTTCCTGTAACTTCAAAGTAAGCGGATCTGGCTCCATCCGAACCTTCCGAACTTGGGGAAAGCGGTACATTTTTCACGACTTATCGACTCTTGTTACATGTTGTTGAAGACAACGCGTTATTCGTTGGAAATCACCATGGCACCACTTAGCAGTAGGAGATAAAAGTGACTATTAGTATCTTGAATGAACACTAAAGCTGGTATCATCTGTGTTTGTGGCCCCATCTCTATGTGTTGGCTAGGAGAATGGTGAAATGATATCTGTAGAGTGAGTTCAGAATTCCCACATCATACGTTGTGTAGAGATGTAGAAGATGCACTCCGCAAAACGTGTGCGATGAATATCACCGACTGTATTCCAAATGACTAAGCTTAATTGGGCAGCAACGAGGGTTCCGGAAATATTTTCAGTTAGAATAGGTTTACATGTTGAGCCACAAACTATTCTGGTGTGATAGACTCAACCGAATCCATTGTCTAAGAAAGCGTGACGAGTGCAGCAACTTTGTGGATAGGGCTGGTGGTCAGTGGACGGTCTTAGCGTGCAGCATGTATAGGCCTACAGGCAGGTGGCAAGGTGTATAACGATGGTTTTCCTTAAGTGATCAGCTGGAGAGGAAAAGAAAGATTCCGTGGATTAGTGAATCGCAGTGTGTATTGTGGAATCATCCCCAGTAGAGAAGGGATTGCATCCAAACCCCTTGACCAGATAAAACGCCTGAGCTGACTGAACTTCAGACGGACAAGCAGGACACAGGTGCGGAAAAACGTGAAAATCAGGGGAATTTTTACGGTAACGAAACTTCCAGGGTCAAGATCAGACGAAAATGAAAACTAAGTAGGCTATGGGGATTTCATAATGTGAATATTTTGCTTCGGGTCTGCATTATAAGCTTCACATGCTTAGGAAAAACAGAAAAACAAGACAGTCTTTTTCGAATCACCTTCAATGTTGCCTTCTGTTACCCCCAGATAAGATGACAAATGAAGAGAGGGGTCATACCGCGATCTTCCTCATGGAGGACACCCGCTTACCTGTCACTACCCGTCGGAGCGAGAAAGCCTTATATTAGAACATTCAACGGTCATTTTCTAGTTTGCTTTGACCAGCTGCGCGATTATTACTCAAGCGCGACATTACTGAAAGTCAGTTTTGATGTAAGCGATAAACATTACCAACTTTAACATTATGGGGAACCCTAGCTGCAATCTGAAGACAGAATATCGCCATGAACGGACGATTCTTGTATGGACAAAAACAGCAATCTACGAAAGAGCCAGGGAGCAACATAAAAAACTGAAAGCTCTCACGGGAATTGCGTACAAAAGATATGACCAATCGGTAAGAAAAATTATGGAAAACTCAGAATGAATCAAGTTGGTATCTTAGAAAAATCGCTCAGCAGTAGCACCCTTTCGGTGCCTAGCTGCCATGCCACACGAAGGAGGCACGAGAGCTGCGATATTGCCAGGTCGCCCAAGCCTAGACAGGGGAAGTTGAGAGGCGGAAGTCGGGTTCGAACCACGGACCTTCTGGTCAGTAAATTAGTGCTCTAACCACTTGGTCCATCTCGCCCTTAGACCTTTGGGCTGTTTGAATCTCTTCTAAATTTTAGTTCTTTTGGATTTCAATGACCGACTGTACTGAAGTTCCATTCAATATAAACGCGAAAATTCAGCTTTTCAGGTGAAACAGTAACCGAAAATCGTGACAGATGCGTTACATTCAAAGCTACGTCACATTCAAGCAAAAAGTGATTAATTCATCTATGAGACATTTTTTCAACGTTTACGTGTTCAGAATTCAACAGCGCACGCGACAGGATTAATATGGACACTGATGCCCAACTGCTGTAGTTTGGTTCGGCTTTCCTGTAAAGGAGCCGTCAGGCGAAAAAAAGAGAAAACGGGTGGACAGCGAATGGAATTGGGGCACAACCGTTCACCAAGAAGAGAACACGAGTCTCGGTAGAAAATTATTCGGCATGCGTGGCAAATGACGAGGCCACTGCAGTTCGTGATGCTGTAGGTGCTTTAGGTGACCGAAGTGCACACTACACAAACAAACGACTGTTTGCTAGTTACCTAGTGATAAGTGTTGGTGTCATCTGTGGTGAAGGACCTGACGGTATGAATTTGCCATAAAAAGTAAACACGACCAGACGTGACGCGGTAAACAAACAGCAAACACAATGCTTATAGTACACAAGCGTGGCGTAGACTCGGCAAAGAAAACAACACGTGCTCTCCCTCAACAGCGTATTGAACACCTGACTTTGATGAGCCATTGTGTCGAACACAATAACGGCACATGAGTGTGCAGCATACCAAAAACGGAAATAAAACCATACGGGTCAAGTTTACATTGCTGTGTGAGAAAATCGCCAATGAGTGCGATTTTAAGCCACGTCTGACAAAACCTCTAACCACAAACATCGTAATTGGGACCGTCTACAGTGCATCAGCACGTTCATTCACCTTCCGTTTGCAAGTCATTCGTTTGTTTTTTTTTGCGTCGTCTCATCCAACCATATGTGATCAAAACAAACAAAACACAACTAAAGAGTTGATTATTCCGATATGTTCAGGTTAACACTGCCAACCGTCAGTGATATTTTACGATGCGTACACTACGTAAGTGGAGCGGCATCAGGGATTGAGTAATGGTCGAACGCCATTAATTTTCGGCTCGAGGCAATCTTCATCAATGGATATATACGGAGCATTTCTCGGAATGGAAGAACGTCGCGTCTCTTCCACACATGGTTCTAACGAATAGTCTCCATTCTAGCTTTTACAGTCCAAACTACCACTTTAGAATCGACGAAACCAAGGTCATCTTATAAGTTCATGATGGGTGTGGAGCAGCTCACCAGTCTGGTAGCAGTACTTTCCAATCTTGGCAAAGAAAACAAACTGAGTAGCGATGGACCCCTACCGTGAACCTAGCTACTTCAGGTTGTGTGCTGGTCATTCCCACGCACTACTTGCACGGACCAGATCATTAACCCGGTTTCCACAAAGTAGCTCGATTTTAGTGAAAGTAGCTTGAAGGTGGTTGCCGATCACAAAGGTGAATAGAAAAATGGAGGAAGATGCGTGACACAGTTGGCATTGGGATACCTGAAGATCGTTCTTTATAAACCCCTACACAATGAGGATTTGGCTGCGCAACGCTCCGAATGGTTTCGAGCTTTAGAAATATACAATGTTTTCACGAACACCCGAAAAATACCGTTAGATCATGTGAAGACAGTGTGGAAAGCATGGATACAACAATGGTCGGTTGCCTTCTAAAGGGTCAGTACGGTTAGGGGTGGGTCTTGGGATACGCATGAAGTGGTCCTTTGTACCCCACTGAAGTGCCCCCAAATGACCTATTACCATTCCGTCCACCGCCTCGTGGCAAGGGTTCCCACCACTACGACGCTGACGGTCAGTGGTTAGCCGTCTAGGAAAGTCAGCTCAACCCTGGTTTCGGACTGACACTGTCGACGGATTTAATCGACTCTGCTTCAACGGCCCTGCGCAGCAACTCTCCTTACATTGTTACCCTAAAGTTTGCACTTGATCAGAAGGGCATTCTCGAACAACGGCGGGGTGGTCCTTGGGAGAGAACCTGTAACCAACCCCCAACTAGTTTTACGATATGCGCCTCATCAACTATTCTTCTGATGTTATAGCATCCCCTGTAAACGATGAACTTCCGACCTTCCCAGTGGTTGTGTTGACCAGAAAGCAAACTGGGAAACTCAATCTTAGAAAACTCGGTTACCTCTGATGATGGAATACGAGGACCCTCCTGGATGATGGAAGCCAAGACGTCACTGCCCATGCGCTTCACGATTATGCTGCTGATGTAACATGTTTTCCCAAAATCCGGATACATGAACACGGTTAATGTCGAGTTCAAGTTCCTGTCACAGACAGTCCCTCTTGGCACTGTTACAGCGGTCCACAAGACAGCTTGAAACAATACGATATAGCCTTTGCACTTCACGGTCGAGCTCGAAATGCGCCATTGTCACTCCAAAGGCCCGATTCGGGAACGTTCATTCACAAGGTTCAAAATCTCACCAATCAATATCACCCAGTGAGTTAGTCAGCCTTTCCGTTAAAAACCGTGAATCGAAGTACAGCGCTTCCAGCTGCTACAGCTGCGTTCACCGAGGATAGGGAGAATAATGAAATGATTGTGTTAGAGGCTATGGCCCAGCCAATTTATTAAGATCAGATGGTTCTGTCTGTCCGGTATGGCAAGGCATGTGCTACCGCCGTTCTCTTGTCACTCCATGAGCTCTTCTGTTCATTCTGGGACAGCGAAGTGTTTCAATACGATTGATCGCTTCTATTCAGGAAAGAGATATGAAGTCTGTTTGTGACAGCCATTGTGGCATAAGCTTATTGGATATGGTTAAGATCTTACTACGCGGCCACAACACTTTTCCGTATGTATGACGATAACTTGTCACCTGGGATTCGATGGGGCTGTCCCTACACTGTTCAGCTTTGTGTCTGCTTGGATAATGTACCAAGCTGTCAACGGACACCATGAGGTGCGGGTTGGAAAGATAAATCGACCACAGACGTTGAACTCGCGGACAACGAAGATGTCTACACTGCAAGTCCCC
Organism: Opisthorchis viverrini; assembly: GCF_000715545.1. Taxonomy (NCBI): domain Eukaryota; kingdom Metazoa; phylum Platyhelminthes; class Trematoda; order Opisthorchiida; family Opisthorchiidae; genus Opisthorchis; species Opisthorchis viverrini. The sequence continues at coordinate 866,002 of NW_008751660.1, forward strand.
AGTCCCCAGCAGGTCCTCCACAGGATCTGCCAATGCGTTTCTTCCGTCGACATTGAGATCAATGCCCTAGAAACAAAGGTCTTTCTCCATCACACTCGATTCCGACGGTCCAGTTACGACAAATGCAGTAGCGTTAGCAAATGTTTGAGAGTTCAGATAGTTAGGCCAGATTAAGGATGAAGTCACGACCTGCTTGGACGATCCACATAGAACGGAAACGTTTAGTATGGCACAGAAAAGGAACTAATCCCAAGACTGAGCTTCGGATCTACCAGTCTACCATCCGGTTTGTTTTATTTTATGCTCCTGAAACTTGACAGAAGCCTGCCGAAATGGGGATTTCCAAACACTGATGTTTGAGAAATATTCTAAGAGTACATCTCCAAGATGGTGTGTCCAATGAGCAGGTCAGTCGTCGATGCTTGCCCGGTTCAATCAGTCGATCAAAGACATCGACTTGACAGACTGCATTAGTTTGGTTAGGTCAGTTCGGCGTGCGCAATCACACACGTATCAAACTCACCACAAATCGCATTGTAAAGTGGATTCAAACAAGTGCCCGAATAAGACGGGCAATGATATGTTAAGCCATTTCGTCAACGACCAATCGCAGTATGACCGATCAGGGTCCACAAGTGACGTGTCGGAAACCGGGATGTGTAAAACAGACGGTAGTCAGTACATGAACCTAGGAACAGTTTACAGTTGCCATGCTTCGTAGAACCATGGTCAAGTGGACCCCTTGAAACCTCCTTTCCATGGGCATCCGGCTTGTGTTGTAAACTACGGCAAAGGTTGAGCTTCGCGCCTAATTTATCTCTAAATGAATCAGAACCATATCGTAATAATGAAATGGTATCGTTTGAAGTCAACGGTTTCGGTCATTCATCATAGGCCACAAAGTGTCGGCAATTCACCAGAGCCCAATCCCTATATCCGAAAAACGAGGTGGGGCTACACAGTCTTCAGATACACATACGTGATACGCGTACGTGGAGTTTATCGCATGTTTTGCCAGAAATATAACGCTTCTGAGGTGTAGCATACCACAGAGTCAACAAACGCTTCAGCTAGCAAATATGCCTACCACGGTGAACTTCAATGCACTGCAACGCTGTCGTAACGATCCCAGGTTGCTGCCCAAGACGCAAACAAGAAGGGTCCCCCATATATTATATATCATTCTCCATCAAATTTAGCGTTATGTCCCAAAACCATAAAAATGATGCAGTGCGATAAAACCCTTATGCAGGAGGATTTGGGTTGCAAAAGTATACAAGTCAGGTTGACATGAAGACGGACCTTGATATTTTGCAGTACCCGGCCAGAAGAATGAACGTACATGCCCACAGTCCTAAAAATATACAAATACCGTCAGATTTGTTTGATCTTGCAGTGCCGTATTAAGGCTGACCTTAACTTTTCCTGTGAGTCAGTGACGCTATGCCACAAAGTCGATTAGTAAGTAACCGTGAAATATGACGGCACAAAATCTAACTAAAAACATTCCTTTATCAGACGTTCCACACAAAGTTCACGTTACAAACTCACAGTTTTGACAGACGAGAATGTGGCAATGCTTGAAATTTTTGCAGAACAAGATCCACACAAGCTTTTCACACAAGCGGGGAATGGCAGCTGTCTCGTTCCTGCAATTTGGCCTTCCACAACATTCGTCGCTTTGTGTTCAGATGTTTTGGGGTATGCAGCAGAATGCTTTGTGCATTGGATGGTCTCTTGGTACACAGTTCTTCGACTAAATGCATTGAAGAGTAGGTTCTCCCGATTCGAACCTTTCTCAAATCGTGCTAACAAATCCAGACACAAGATGTTCAAGACGCCTTCCAAAATAGCTACTTAGGGAAGTCTAGAGGATCCACGTGAATTGTACATCTTGAGCATTTTGTCTACAAGGTCACATTTGTCATTGTCCAATAACAATACGGTTCCAGATAAATGAACCTGGAAACTGGGATGCATCGTTAGGAGCTTCCTGAGCTGATATTGGACCAAACGCTGTTCGGTGCATCAACTCCAACAAAAAACCCTGCAAGCAACCCGTCGGTGGACCGTACAACACAGACAGAGGGTTCCTGCCAGTCATGTTTCGCTTTCGTAGTAAGTCAGCAAGACGAAGATTTGCGGTAAATTTATCCGAAACGATGTCATACCTTAATCAAGCTACCTCTCCATCAATCGACAAGTCACATCTTTGGCCAGTGTTCTCCTGATGCATAAGCATGTTTTCCAAAGGAAGCTAGGCAGAGGGAAAATCCTATACATACTTCGTTGTCGTATCCATCAACATCTAAAATCAAATCCGTGTATGCTGCGTCTGTTCAATATATGCACTTGCACTCCTGTGCGAGTGAATTAACCTCTCACGAATCGCAAATGTTTGCGCACCTCTCCACGGTATGCACTAAAACTCCCCCAACATGATGGTTTTTTATCTTTTGGTCGCATGGCGTTCAGTGGACGCTGAGGTTGTTCCACCCAGGAATAGGTACCCGAAGTTTGATGCACTGATCTTCTATGTCGGTTTTTATCTGTTGGTATTACAGAAAACATATTGCATACTATTCTTTTCCTGGATGCCAGTTATTTTCCTCAATGGCCACGCACCTACGGAAACACGATCAACTCGTCAGTAAAATGTTGACCTGTTATCACTCGCCGTTAAACGCTTGGGGTCATTGCACAGTTGCATCCATGCAATGCATCCATCCCACGAAAACGCGACACCAGATCCGTACTCTGTAGATCACTGCTGCCGAAATGCATGGTTTACCAGGTTTCACACCTCTTGAGGTGCACTGACTAACAGAGATAAGAAACCTGTAGCATACGCGAATCGCTCTCGCGGTTCCATTAGACTTGTAGTATTTGAAGTCAGTGGAGTCTGCCATGCCAGCGCTACATGTCCATTTAGGCACATAGGACATGAATGCTGTATGGCTCATCGCCCGTTATTCACGGAATGTGCAATCTAACTCATGAGTGGCTGTGACGCGGCCACGAGCGCGTGGTCAAAATTGACCAGGCAGTCGTTTCGGGCTGGTTTGGATCATTTATTGCTTTAAGATTGAAAACATTGTGTTGAAAAGATGGCGATGCCCAAAACTGGACGAGATTCACTCATTTACAAATAAATCTGATTTTGCGAGAAACTCACCTGGAACCAAGCTGATGAAATTTGGTTCCCAAAAATGCTCTTCCAGTGACTTCCGACCTTATCGTCATTCTAGTGCTAGGCACCGGGCTTCGGGCAACCTGGTGTTGCTGATGCTTCGGTCCATCTCAAATAGCCACCAACGAGGTTCATCAACAATTACAACGAACACACAACGAATGAATGGTCCGCCGATCTCAAGATACTTCGATCCGAAATTCAGTGGGTCACTCCGAGGTCAGCATTCAGACTACAAGTCTACGGAGAAATCCTGGACACACCCTCAGTCTCGGCATGGGATTTCACTGCTTACTTGCTATGAACCTTCTGACGATGCCCTGGTATCTAAGTCTAAGTTCACACAGGTGTCTGCTCCAGTGTCTACCCAGCCTGAGCCAGTTAAAAACTGTTTCCAAGTGAAACATGAGCATGTGAATAAATGAAATATGAACAAATTATTCACAGCCTTTACGACGTAGTCCAATTGCACCACGCCCAACCTGAATGCCTGGATGATCAGGGGAATAAGACCCGGGAGAGTTTTTACCTAACTTTGTGTACAAACCGCATACTTTGATGCTTTTCATGTTGCGCAACCTTCCCAAAGATGCGACGAATTCCCCCATCAAAATGCCTTTATCAGAGCAGTGCCCTTTGTACCCTTAGTACATTCGTCCTGAATGGGTGGTGTTTGTCGAACCACATCCCCACACTAGTGATATTCAACATTTACCTGATGCTGCTGTAAATCATCTATCAGAGGGGAAATAGTTCTGTCATAACATACCACGCAGACATTACACATAGTTACCAACCTGCGACGGTCACACAGCGTTCGGCGAGATTGAGTTCCTTCGATTTCTGCGAGACCTGAATGAACACTCCGGTACTCTCTTTGACTTCTTTAATAAAGCTTCCGCCCTTGCCAATGATGATTCCAGCCGTGCTGTTGGGCACCAAAATTTTGACCTGCGATTGAAAGAGGAAAAAGGATGGTAACGGCTAGGAAGATAAGCTCAGTGGACTAAGCATACATATTGAAGGCGGAACTCCACAAGAATCCACGACGGGATCAGACCCAACCGAGAATACAGTACGTCAAACGGCACATTTTCGTTAGTCCAATCGATGGCTCCAAAGGCACTGATTTGACAATGCTAATCGTAACAGTAGTTACGGTGACGAGTGGAAGTCATCCTAAACCTGCTGGACTAACAATGCAATAAAATGTGGTTGCTAGCGATTACAGGGGAACAGCAAGCCCTTACTGGATTGCAAGAGTCATAAACGTTCATGTTCATGGGAGGGTGACTATCTGAAAGGCATCTGATTTGCGTTGCGAAGTGCGCCCTTAATAAAGTAAGAGTTGCTCCTATCCAATTTCAGAAGTGGAAATAAACGGTGCCTGTTATTTGTTTTTCACAAAATTAAGTGACCCCAGACTAATTTCTGGCGAGTGAAGTACCGTAACTCAAATGCCAATCAACGATCACTAGAAGTCATTCCGAAATAAAGCTTACCTGTTTATGTCGCTCAGCAGGCATACGCCCCCCTTTGTTTGTGCTCCGTAAGATGGACTCCGGTTTTTCATATATCTTTTCAGAAATGTACTGGAACACACGCAGTATGCTGTCGATGGTTCCGACGATCAGACATACACGCTCTGTTGTACCTGAATAAACATAAGACAAAATTCTGGACAGCGAATTACACGTACCAGGATAAAAGTCATTCGCCTTGGACATCTTGACCTTTGCTGAGGTCTTGTTCTGGATGTCAGTGATTGCTTCACCTCCCTTCCCGATGATTGCTCCAGCAGCGATAGAAGGTACCAATATTTTGAAATGCACATTACCTGAAAATTTGATTTAAGGAGATACGAAAAGTTAAGTTACTTGGCAGAAATTAACAAAGTCCAAAAACGACATATATGAGTTGAAATGCCGATGAAAATAATCATTTTACTTCAACACAAATGGACTGGAAAAAACAATGAATTCTCGATAAGAGGCACTTGATACCAGCCGACTCCTTCAGTATGCCAGATTGATAAAACTACTTGAAAAGATATCCTAACAAATGTCCTAGAAAGTCCATTTACATATCTGTATCCATCAGAAGTGACTACAAACCACTACAAGAGTTACTCCACCGCCTCAAACAGACTAGAAATCAAAGCAACGAAGGTAAAACTCTCGTTATACACAGAACCGGCGTCTCAGTCACTAGGAGATTAGCTGAATAAACAAGTCCTGGCGTCCTAGTACACTAGCTGAATTCCTCCAGGGCGGTCGCGAGAATTAGGAACTAAGATCTGGGGATCGTCGAAGTTTAAGAGTTTTCAGACGCCGGTGCCTGTGGAGAACATTATTTGTTCCTTGCAACCATCTCTTCTTCAAGCGGCAGGCACCCCTGTTTTGGAGAAGCCAAATACATCAACCAAACACTGCCAACTCGAGGTTCGGATACGTCCTGTACGAGCAGCCTAATGAAGATCCAATAAACACTATGATAAGAATCCATTAGAGCAGACTTACTGCTCTGCGAATCATAAGGCATCAGTAGAGTTTTAATAAGATTTAGCTCAGACGTCGCCAACTTGTTCCATCACGATATGCTCACTAAAATTGGTTTGTATGTTCACCCTCAGCCCCTAGTGTATGTCTGTGATTTTGCGCCATTGTTGCAAACAGATGTGGGAATAGACATGGAAGCTCCTGTAAGAGTGTAACATCGAACTTGACGCGGGGAACGAAAAAATCTTGAAGTCTGTCACGCGGAGCACAATACAGATCAAAGATAACTAAAAGCAAGGCAAAATACTCGGCGCATTAAGCTTTCAGAACTACCGCCACTATAGAAAATCATTGGTTTTTCAATTCTGAACGCAAATGTGTGAAGGCAAATGCCTCACACTCCCAGTTGACCCATCCCGCATATACAAGCCTGTAAACCATCGTATTAGATCAGTGCCTCTACACACACTGCATTCCCAAACAAGTGCATAAAATTTGTCGTTCCGCTTAGCCGGTGTTTTTTGCGAGTTGGTTGATGTCGAATAGCAGTAGCAACGCCTAGTACGCAAGCGTCTGTGAGAGATTCGTCATACTTACAGAACACCAACGGTCGACGATTTGTAAGATCGTCATTTGCAACTGCCAGCATCAAGATCTTGCAGATTCCAACCAAGCACATATGACTATTGGGCCTTTTACCTGGAGGTGTATCGCACTGACGGTAGCTGGATTCTTCACAATCACTTCGATTCCCTTTCCAAGCACTGGTTCATTCACCTCTGAGTATGTGCTATTCTGAAGCGGTCGTTGAAAGCAACGCTCTTCTTAACGGAGAGTGCTGGATGCATTTCACAAATGGAACACTTCCGGATACTCGCAATGATAATTCGCTGAGGCCGGCGTATTCTAGCTATGGTTCTGATGCACCCATGCACGATGACACCCCTAAAATTATCGCGCTTACGCATTTGGAATTTAGCTTTATGGCTTAGATTATCTGTCTGCAAAAACTAGGTTCCGCAGCTACCATATTGTAGTCTGATACACACGTCGCCGAGACTAAATTATATCCCTCTGACGCCACAATTAGGGCGTATTGACAGAAAAGATTCCGGTCTTTGAGATTCCTTCACCACCGTCTCGTTCATCATTTCTTTTTGAATTTTTAACCGAAATCGCAGGTAGAGCAGTAAAAAATCACCTACTACCGCGAGAGTGAAGTTGCTTGCTCAAGACGTAAGGTTGATAAATTGACGTAATGGCAGGGTTTGGGTGCTGCAGTGATCCAGAACTTCGTTCTACAAAGTGCGACCATTCCAGAAAAGCAAAAAGAGGGTAGTCGGACAACCAGCAATGAGATCCCGTAAGACGAGGCGGTCTGGGGGTAAAGTCGTACTGTCCTATGCGATGGAAGTGTGAAGACAGTGAGGTATTTTCCACAGGTAATCAGCATGTCAATAGTTATGGGAGCAGCGGTCTTGCTTCTTTCCTCGTCTTCCGAGGAAGGACAGGTCACAGAAGGTTGGCCCGCAAAACCTAGCACTCGGATCGCACAACGGATGAGTGTGACCGCCAGGGCATTATCCAATACGGTTGAAGCACTTTTAAAACGAAAGTCTGGTGTTGCTCAAAGGGCGCCTACTATGCACAGCCACATTAGGAGTCAGGCAGTAATTCCAAACTCTCTGACCCTTAGGTTAGATGAGTCCGCTGAAACCAAGCAAGGGCCTCATTGAAGACCTTGCTGCCCACTGCCCCGTGAATCACTTTTGAGTCCCGCCTACAATGCGCAGCTACCTACCCACCCACCCCCAATCATCGATGAACGAAACTTCGGCAGCTACCAAAGGTGTAATTCCATTTAGTGGCTGGCTTCGGAATAATTTAGAACTGGAAGAAATCGCGGTCCCACGTAGTTTTTCCGGCTTACCAATCAGAACAAAATTACTAAATATATCCATCTGGATAATTCTATCGCCAAGGGTAGTAATTTCCAGAATCGGAAAAGACCACTCAATTATTCTTCAACTGGACTATTCATAACGCCGGCGTCATGGCCTGTCAGTCACGATACGTGTGCAGTACTATGGTGAAACCGGTCTTGTATGAATGCACAACTTGACCAGTTCACGAGGCAGAGGTAGCTAATTGCTCTTTATCATCAACACCCACCTGGCGCTGGATATTTGTGGTGGGAATACTACATATGGCAAGTAATTCACTTGACCGGCATTCCGATTTACCGATTGAGTTAGCGCCTTCAGGCTACTGAATCCCGAAGGCCATTCGCCCGAACAGGCCATATTCGCCCCATCAGGGTTGAGGCGATGAGCAAGCTAAGCGTGATTAAGTGTCAAAAGCTCATTTCCCTGACGTGACACCATTTCCAAGATTACTGGATACCTTTCAACAACCCATTACCTGTTTCGCCTTTCTTGGGAATCATCCAATAGGTACAGTGCCTGAGTTCCCACCAACCTTATTTTCTAATTGAACACCAAATTATACATAAGTGGCGAAACACCCACTTGTAAATCAAATTAGCATAGCGGTAGACTCAACTGAACTCAGCTGAACTATTCGTTGAAGGCATTTTCTTCAAGTGAATGTGCAAAATAAGTCTAAGGTGTCCGAACGATCGACCACCTTGAAGTAGTGTGGGTTTTTCAGAATAGCCGGTGTACAAAATACGTTTTTTAATCGACAGTCAGGCAGTTTTATTCGTCATTGTGGTGGATGCTTCACTACGCGAACACGAGGCTCCCAATGCGTTTTACATACATACATGCTTCCTCAAATACACCTATGTTTGTATACACAGTGTGAGGTGGATAGAGTTGAGGTGCTGCCTGAATCGACATGAACCGGACATAGGGCTGACAATTCAGAAACCTACCACCGCATACCCGCATCTCATCAATCTTAAGGCTGACGCTGTAGTGACTGGACATGCCCATTCCTCTCAGCCTGGTATAGTATGCAAAGTAACCTCCAAAAGGCAATCAACTTCCGAACGGGACCCAAGAAATCCGCCCACATCCCACTGGATTTCTGACGAATAGTACTTTTCACACTGCTGTCTGTGTCGGAACCACAGGTGCACAAGTGCTAAAGAACGCTGCAGAGACAACTTCAAGAGATAGCGCAAACATGGGCCCGAAAAAAGGAAGTACTCAAGTACCGTGACCGTTATATTTAAGATGAAACCATCCAGCCGAGGAAAATTTGCCGCATTATGTATTAGGGACACACCGGTTATCCACAACTTGATACAAGTCCTCACCTAACTCCGATTTCCAAACGAACTTAGAACGTATCTGGAAGGCCTAAATAAACTAAACTGATCGTTAGGCCGTGGCACCCTTCCGGTGCCTAGTTGCCATGCCACCTGAAGGGAGCACGAGGGCTGGGATACTGCCAGGTTGCCCAAATCTGGACAGAGGAAGTCGAGAGGCAGAGGTCGGGTTCCAACAATGGACCTTTCAGTCAGTAAATTCGCGCTCTAACCACTTGAGCCATCTCGCCGTACCAGTGGAACACGCAAAGTGCACCATTCGTAATGCTCTGATTAAAGCCTGAAATTTACCGTGAAGCTGACCTGCACCAAAACGCTCAATGGGATTTAATTCAGTGGTGCTTGAACATGACGAACTATACAGGTGTCGATCCCTTAAGCCTGGACTGGTTGGATGAGCTCCGACGCCTGAAGCAACCCCTCGGTGCCGTTTGTAATGAAACAACTGCAGATGGTTGCAATTACATTTTTTCACATCTGACGACTTTGTGGTCGTTACAGTGACAGCCGAACGGGGAACCAGTCCGAGCGTACGCGACAACGGCTATTCAGCTCGTGGCGTCCGTCACCCGTAGCCCTCTAACTTCGGTTGATTTTTGACGGATCCTGCCAGCAGCTTGCAACGCTGTATTCGCGGTCCCCACCCTTCAACTTACAGTCCCATGTTCAGGTTGATCATTCCACTGCTATCCGAAAAGTCGAGAGGAAAAGACCGATAGAAAGGACACCACATTAGTCACCTAAAGACCAGATTCTGATACGAGGATATGAGCTATGCAGTCCACGGCGGACGGCAGGTCGAACGCTAAGTCAAGTACATGGCGCAAATCATATCACACACGACCACGTCAAGTGAATCAACTTCACACAGCAGACTGCAGCTGCATAATAAAACCACGCCTCATGAAACGCCGGAGAGCCGTGATATACCTCCAAAGTGGAAAGCATCAGATCCCAGATCAGCATGCTCACTGCCCCAGAGACAGACATACATGCGACAGCACCTCCCTGAGCCGTTCCCAATAAAATCAAAAAAGCGATCGGGTGAACAGCGTCCTCAAGAGGAGATATGTCCAGAGACCAGCTGCTCTTCCTAACCGAGCACCATGGCGACTGGAAGGATGTGTCATCTGCTGGCTACAAACGTATGCCTTGATTGTTCAGAATACCAGCCAAACAGGATCGAGCATTTATTACTCGGCGCTTCTCGTCCCTCAAGAAGATCTAGCTCTACCGTGTGGAACACTCTGTGATTACCCCATAAATACAGCTGTAATAATCTTCATTTGTCTCTATAAGGGGATGACTCAAACTACCGTGCTTTTCGACATACCATAGTGGGTGAAATAGCTAGCCAAGACGCGACATAGAAGTTGTACCACCGTCAGCAAGTCACAAAGGACGCCAATAGCAATCTGTAATCAGCAGTCGGTCAAGACGCCACTCCCCAACGGTAACAAGGTACCCACAACTTTTCCAAGGCAGTGTAACGACCCTGATCTGGAACGAAAACAGAATACCGATGAAAAGAAGCGCCTCGAACGTGATTTCAATCTTTAAAGAAGCGCGAGGTCATACGAAAAACATCGTCGCATCAGCCCGGTATTCGCGGCATCCAAGGTGCTTTCTGGCATTGTTCTGCGCAAGTTGATCGACTACCGTGAGAACCCAAGTCGGGTTTCGCCGTGACTGATGATCCAACGACTGTGTCTCTACACTGAGACAGGCTTCAGAACAGCACCACTCTTTCGAACGCCCAACGCTGATTCACCATGATTAGTGTCTTGTGTACCGTGCTCCAGATGTAGTGAGGTACTACTTGCGCCCTGTATGTGCGCAGAAATCTCCAGTGATTAACACCATCTGAATTCCATGGTGGGTGAGTGGTTGTCTTTCGAAACAAGCGTCCTACACAGGCGGGTACCACATTTATAGGTCTCGCGATCTGGAATGTTCGGTGTTAGGGTCAATCGCCTGCAGGTGGGTTCACGAACTAAACAAGCAGCATACAACAACCAATAAAACCATCGTTAGGCTGTTGCACCCTACGAGGGCTGAGATGCTGCCAGATTGCCCTAGACAAATTCTGGGGTTGGGTTCCAAACACAGACCTTCTGGTTTGTAAGTTCGCGCCTTAACCACTGAGCGATCTCGAGCAAACAGTGAATTAGAACTCAACAATACGGCGAAAGGGGATGAGACGCTTGCAACATAAACTTGACATAGCGAAAACTGGAAGCTCTAAGCGGTGCACCTTTTGGGACAACCAAACAGTTGAAACCCAGTTTGTGCAAAAGTGCGATTGCCCGCGCCATTCATGTGACCCACCCTAGGTACACGTACGTGACTTACCAGTGCAAGCCATTATTCAGCTTGGTCTGCACAGTGAGGGTCACAAAAAGTCACTTCTAGCACCAACTTAGGCCTAAAACCCAAAGTATTCATGACTTTAAGTCGGGCTTTAAAGACACATATGGGAACGACTTCAAAGTTGAGCATAATGGACGGGTTTGGAGTCTGCTTGACTAATGAGCGAGCCCAGAATACACCTGAGTCACATTCTGCAGTTAGTCATGGTTAGAATTGACTCGGCCTAAACAATGATCACTGAAGATCACTTTGGTGATTTAGCAGATTTAGCACACGGAAGTTTTCAGTGGGGATTTCATCACCGTCATCACCACCGTCATCATCATCATCATCATCATCATCATCGGTAGCATGACATCAGTGTTCAACACCGATGCTTCACTGCCGTGGGGATGTCGGTCCACTTTGGTCCATATGACAATAGCCACGAAAAGCCAGTGCTGGTGTCGCCACAGGGATAGCTATATGGTAACCTCAGAAAGCATGGGTACACTTGGTAACCTTAGTATGCCCACCGACGAATCACTGTGGTCCACTAATGACCAACCGGCCAAACGCGACCAGCGCGTACGTCTTTGCGGTCACCTGAGATTCAGCTTGTTTTGTCTTCAGATCCAGTAGTGCCGATGGTACCTCTGCATCCTTCACGCTCCTTCTCTGGGGCTCACAGTTGGCGACTGATGAAACGAAAAATCCCAGCTAGTTGATATTCATGCCATAAGGCTTTGTGCTTCGGTTCCCACTTCATGAGACCGATGTTTGTGGATTTAGGACATTCAACAAAGGCGGTGCTTCAACGATGCTTCACTGCCGTACAACCATGACTTATTTGAAAGCTTTATTGTAGAGAAAAGAGTAAATGTGGACGGAGAAAGGACTTAGTGCTAGCTTAACACAATCATTCCGAGGTGCCTACACCTCCAGACATTCACTCAGGCAATCTGGATAGAAACTGACAA
>NW_008751660.1:879622-900804 GCF_000715545.1 Opisthorchis viverrini
CGGGAGGGAGCTCGGTGGCGCTTGAGAGAACATATGCAGTCGTAGACCTCCGAGGCCGTAGGTAGTTCCCGCTAAGCACCGCTAAAGGTGAGGCTTTCGTAGACCTCCGAGGCCGTAGGTAGTTCCCGCTAAGCACCGCTAAATTGCGGTGAGGCTTTTGAATCTAAGGCTTTGGATGAGGACCCTACTCGTCCTCCGTCTAGGTCTTAGCACCCTGGCATTATCCCAGCCCACGTGGAACCTTGACGCTGACAGCTAACGCCCTAATTTGCGTCACTTGTGGCGTCAAAAAGATATACAACTGGGTCTGAAGAGTCGCATGTAGTAGGTTACGGTAAGAGCTATGTTGATGTATGGCTATGAGACGTGACCTCTGCGGATAGATGTGATGTCTCATCAAGTTTTTGACCACCAATGCCTCATAAGCGTTTCTGGTTCTGAATAAGGTCAACGCGTTAGTAACAAGGCGATCAGAAAATGGGTATTTGGTTGTGCAGCAGTTACATCAATCACGGAAAACATCCAGCACCATCAACCGCGACGATTCGGTCACGTGACACGCACACCGAAACACCGACTACCGAACAGAGTGTTGTTCTCCGTGTCCGCTTCAGAATAGCACAAATCGCGAGGTGGACAAAGTATAACTTGGGAGAAGGGTGTGGGAGGGATTACGAAGAGGTTGGGTGTTGTTGGTGTCGTATGCCTTGCAAGATGGGGTGCGGTTTTGTCTGCGTTTGGCTGGAGACATTGCAAGAAATGGTAGCTGATCGATGTCAGTGGCTTCCGTTCTGTTAGTCGCTTTCCAGATTGTCCGACTGAGTATTTGAAGGTGTAGGCAACTCAAAATACTTGACATAGGACACCCACCCTTTTTTCTCTTCTTTTCACTCCAAGGTTTTAAATATAATTAGATGAACTTTGTGTTTGTACAGCAGTAAGGCATGAGCGTCAACAATGATGTTGGTGTCTCTGATGATGATGACGTTGTATGCAGGAATAGAGCGACTGGGTGGTCAGTCAAATACGGTACTTGTGTCCCGATGAAGATGACCCATCATCATCGGAGACATCAGTGTTGACGCTGATGCTTCACTGCTGTGCAACCATAAAGTTTATCTTATCATATTTCAAGCCTTACAATGAAATGAACAGAAGATAGTGGATGAGGGAGGGGACTTGGTGCTGGCCTATTTTGGGCATTCTGAGCTGTCTACACTTCCAAGCGCTGTCAGTCAATCTGGAAAGAAACGGACAGCAAGAACGCAACTCCCTACGGCAGCCCCCCTCTGGTGATACAGAGGCCACTGCAAATGGATATGCCCTGGGTGAGTGTTATATCTCGTTATCGAGCGGAAGCGTAGCCACGTGAATGGACACTCAGAGGTAGTTACCTCTAAGCTGTTTTTGGCTAGACCCGCGAGAAGTTTGTGAGGTCGATAAGGTGAGGCTCGTGGTTCCATCTGTATCGTGCCGCATTGGACCCCTCATGGACTATATGTCTGATTATACCCAAGACAACGGAATAAAAGCTCAGACATGGTTCAGGTCGCTTATATGAACCTAACAGACGTAGGCATAGAGCTGCTGGGGTTGAACTGAGTAGTCGTCTTGGATTAGACACGGAGCATCCAGCTAAAGAACGCCTGCTGCAGTTCTGTGCTAATGACAGACTGTTCATTCGCAGTTGCGATTTCCCGAATAGAGGGAACCATCCCTAACCAGAACCAGCCCCAAACTCAAATAGACCACTCATGACGTTACTGGCATGATTCAGCAGGCTATACCTGTGTAGCTGTCAAGTGAAGTCTTGCTTTGTTTTCCTTCGTAGAGTGGTCTTGAATTTAGGTAGAACCTACTTTCATCCGATTGCGGTTAAATGAAGAAGTGCGCCCTTCAAAGTCGGCCACCGTACTTGAGTAGTCCTGATGCAAGCATGTCTCGTCCAACTCTCCTGCCTTTCCGCAGGAAGTCGTATTTCCTCAACGGTCGGCAAAGATTCCAGGAACAGCTTTACCTCTATTCACTACAGTGCAGTTGACGCACAGTCGGTATATCAGTTTGTTGACGTAATTGCACAGTCTGTTTCTTTACGCTGGTTTCAGTAGGCCTGCAAACAGCCTGGGGTGTTTGGGCCGACTTGACAATTCCTAAGAGTTGAACGGACAACTGCGCATTCAAGTGAAACCGTTGAGGAATTACACAAAGTCCGGCAGTGAAACATCAGTGTTGAACACTGATGTCATGCTGTCGATGATGATGACGACTGAATTCAGGACAGTGACGATGCAAAAAGCTTAGCTGGATCTCAGAAATGTATCAAACGTCTATCAATAAGCCATCAACGGTGTGCGCAAACACTGACCAATTGCCCAAGATTTGGGAAGTTGAGATCGCGATAATATGAGAGAGGCATTGAATAGCAGGCATGAAGAAACAGATGTGAATGGTGGCGTGTAATTACGGCAAGCAAGACGAGAGTTAATAATGGGCTGTGGGAGGAGAAAGTGTGAGAGAGGAAGAAGGGAGGCATCATCAGTGGCCTGTTTTCCCTCAACTTCTCTGCTGCATGAAAGTAGAGTGACAGCCGATGGAAGCACACGACGGTCGATGAGGCATGACGGTATTCTCATTTGCAGGATAAACGTGAAATTGCCACAATACAATACGGAGCAGTTCAAATGTGGGAACTTCGAAGAGGAAGAAACTGATCAACTGGATGGGTAGGTATCCCCACTATATCTCACTGGATCAGAGGTGCATAATCCATAGTCTTGTTACGTGATCGTACTGTGGTGTCATTTAGGCTCTTGCGAAATAACTGAAGGAGCTCAACAGAGACTGGGAACACTGGTGTTATTTCGCCATTCAAAAATTGTTAACAAGGGAAAGGGGAACAAACGGTCAGCGATCACATATAAGATTGAAAGATACCGAGTTGATTAAAATTACGAAATAACCTGTGAAAACTACTTTCGTGGGTAGTAAACAGCGCAACTGTGGGGAATAATATAGGTCCGAACAGATTAACATTAACTTGTTTTCAAAAGTTGAAGATTACAAGAGGTTAGGAAAAAATTAAGTAAAGGAGTGTTCCAAAAACATGTAGTTCCGGAGGGGAATGAGGAACGAAAATAGCTTTGCTCGGCAACGGGAGACTGAAACTTCATATGAATGATTAAAAGGGCGCACGCGCGCTGGCAGACCGAAAGAATGTGGAAGTGGGATGAAAGGCAACTTCAGTGAAGCAGTTACCATAGTATCGGCGGATCATCGTTCATCAAGCTACTTGTCTTAAGGACGTTGTTTGGATAGTTAAGGTGGAATAGTCCAAACAAAACAGCTTAAACTTTCCTTCGGGACCACTGTTCTCAAAAGTGTACGACTATTCACAATCAGCTAAGCAGTGATCTCCCACAGACTCGCGTCCCATCACCATCGTCATCATCATCAGCAGCGGGGAGAACCGCATACTTGTTGTACAGCAATTTTGGCTGGCATCCGATGCCGCAGCTGGTATAAGTGCTGAGTAAACACCGGTATGTCCGGGCGATTGGGAGGGGAGCTATACAGTGCATGCAATGGCTTGGATGTATGCGCGCCATTGAGAACGTGACTGGGGCGTATATGACAATGTCCCTCACCATTGACGTGGTCTGTTTTGGGATCTCCGTCCAGGGAGACGGCAATGACCAGGGCTATTGAGGTTGCTCGTAATGGCTTTCATACTTCACTGCCAAGTCATTGTTTGAACTGCTCTGGCTCACTTCCACCCTTCACGTGGTTGTGCGAAAAGAGCCCTTCGAGGAAGTCGGTCAACTGGCATGCGGAGCACGTGGCCAAGTCAGCGCAACCCATGGAATACGATCAGTCCATCTATCGAGAGCGAGTTTTCTTCCGAAAACCATTCGACGTACTTCGGCACTACTGATCTGGTGAACTCAGGCGAGAGGTAATTCTTTACGGTTTCGCGGGAATTATTGTGCAGCTCATTAAGGAGGATCACAGATTATACCTTTGCTTGTATTGCGACGCAGAAAAATATGAAGTGCTCGATGTAGGATATGTGAAGCCCACTGTTAAATTTTGAAAACATCATGGAGACCGCAGCGAAAACACTCCGATTTTAAAAACAATGAATATAAAATTATTCAAAATTCAGGATGACTCTTTTTTCTGAGACCGAGTCACGACACAACTTTCAGAACATGGGTCTCAGATCAATGCTGTTTACGCAATGCGAACTTCATCAGCTCTCATTTGGTTCCGTTCAACCGAGGCCGTAAATTCGCGAAGTCTATTGAGGTTAACCTAAGCAAGCAGGCTTCACCATTAGATAAACAAGGCAAAACACTGGCTAACAAGTGTAATAACAAGATAATCGTTAAGCTGTAACACCCTTCCGGTGCCTAGCTGACAACTAACCGGAGTAAGACGGCTGGGATAATGCTAGGTTGCCAAGCCCATTCAGGGAAAGTCAGGATGCAGTGTTCGGGTTCGAACCGGTAAGGAAATCTGCGCTCTAACCGCTGAGCCATCCCCTTTGCTACCCACACCTATGCACTGGGTGAACGTGCAACTGGACTGCATCATGAAGAAAAATCCACCGGACTTCTCGATGGTTTTGCTGTGATAATCTGAACAACTGTGACAAAATAAGAAACCATGCTGAGCCGTCCAAAATATTCAAGACAACCCTCACCAAATCATTCGGGCCATGCTGATTTTTTCCCACCTGCGCGTTACTGAAATCCGATATGGCATATTTCAAAGCAGAATGCTTTACATGGTCAGCGAGGAACCCGCGAACCACTGAAAATTTGACGTCCGCACCTGTTTTCTACTTTGAATGATCCACTTTGTTGACAATTGATTTACTGAAAGTCAGCCTTTCGACCGTGCACCACACTCGCTGCTTGCGGCACGTTCGTTGCTTTTATTTGCCACTTAGATATAGTTAAACCACAGCCTTAGGTTGTACTCTTTCTAGGACATAGGGTGTAAAGTATTCTTATGGTTGGCCGGAACTATACACTGAATCGTGTTGTAATCAAGTAGATCCAACAAGCGTGGCATTTGTCTGGCTCGGTAAACTGGTTCGGAACCCGCACCAGAAGATGCAGCACGGGACAAGCAACGCACGGGCCTGGAAGCCGATAACATCTGGGGTATTTTATTGACTTCCGACAGGTCGCCGCGACAAAGCATCAATTTGATTTCAATGAGAGCAAATGCTGAGCGTCCATGTAACCGCCGCACCGTTCAATATCTCGGTGGTCTCGAAAAAGATTTTAAACACAAGTACTCGAGAGACTTTTGTTAAAAACACTCAGATTTGTGGGGGAATAACCGGAAGCTATGCAGAATGACCGATGGATTATTCAGAAAATGCGCGATGGCTAATGGAAATGTGGATAATGATATGCGACTCACTCTTCGCTTGTTTCTGGGTTGCTGAATCTGCGGCCCTTTCATGCATTAATCCTTGAAAGTCATTTCGAATGCTTTGTGAGACGACGTCCTCATGTTCAACATCAGGGAGACAGCCATCACTTTCTTTCGTCATCCTGGAGTCATTATAATTCAAAGGGCGCGCTTGTGCGTTTTTACGCGCTGACAATTAGTTTTAATTGCTGTTGGTTTTCACGCACTCACGGATTCACGGATCGAGGCTTTCGCCCAAGTTTTCTGGGTCAGTCTTATTCTTGTCGTTCAGCGGTTGCCTGAAAGGCAAAAGTGAAAAAGTGTGCAACACTCCTCTTCATGTCCTCAGCACGAGGCAGTATGCTTGCCAGCGCGAAGATTCCCATAAATAAATGTCTAAGTAAGTAGAGTATCATTTTAACCCGACAATAAGAATAAAAATCTCATGGATCCAAGTGAACAACGGTCGTTCAGAATCTTACCCGGAAAGGAAAGACATGTCACCGAAATTTCACAGCCAGGAAACGAATATTGGGGAGCTCGAATTATTGTAGAATATTCATTTATTTGTTTCGCGATATCCAGTGGTTTCCGTTGATTCTCTGACGCCTCGCCGATATTTTTGCGTCAAGTGCTCAATCCATCTGATCTCGACAACCTGTTGGGACGTTTATCCTCAAGCTTGCCACCCCACGCCTACTTTATCTCCCTGTTGCAATTTCCCTAATAAACTGGGACCAACAATATGGATTCAATCCCTGAAGACGACTAATTGTATCATGTGCGCAGATATGGCTGTAAAATGTAATTCTCACTCATTATGACGACAGGAAAACTTCTCCAATCTGTCCGGTCAATGACCACGTCAAAACAAGCCCAGGGTTATTGTCGCATGGCGGTCACCGGTGCTTTCCAGCTTTATGTGAACTTATCGCATGAGTACCCATTTCCCGGCTCCCTAGCTTCAGATTGAGTTCCATTTTTATCTCAGTGGCACCCATCAAATAAAGTGTTGCGCTGGCACCGGATTTGTTGCTGATCAGGCGTGAAGACAAAAATTGAGAAGGCCCTATACAAGCTATCCCTAAAGAAGGCTAATGAACGAAAATGGCCTCATAAGTAATACCCGGCAATATCTTAGTTATTGCCCATGGCTTCACGATGTCCGAAACGAATGTGTAGCCTTTCTGCCCCATAAACCTCTCGAATACTCGTAAACTGGTCATTTCCCTTCTTTGAAGGAGCTGCATCATATGGGTCTCTCCTTGAGATTTCTCTCCCAACCACACAAGTTCGTCCGCTTCAGTGGTATCCGTACGCATACATTTGAATGTGGGTAAAGCAAATAAACACATCACGTGCTCAGTAGCAACACCTGACGTCCATATGTAACCCTATGCAGCTTTTATTCTGCTTCACTTGACCCGCCACACCAAATCTTGCAGAGACGCAAGTGCGTAGAGCCTCCAACGAAATTTATATTCACGGAGGAGTTAGCATGGCAACTCTTGCACAAGTCATACCCCTTGAGATAGTTGATGCTTAATGAGGTCGTTCGAATTATCTTGAATAAAACGTCTAGCACCTTATCAGTTACTTGAAGGAGGCTACCTTGCTTTGCTTGGAAGCAAACGAGACTCACGTCCGTCTACGCCTGTGATGAGTGCCCCTCGCTCCGTGGCTGCAGGCCTAGTGAACGCACTCTGAAGATCTCCGGAGTCATAAAACGCCTTCCTAAACGGGTGATTTTGAACTCACCTCACAACTAACAGCTTGATATTCCCAGAATTACACGGATTTCTCTAAAATATTTATCGAGTGACGAACATCCCGTTAAGGACAGTTGAAATCCAGCCGAAAGTTCTTCGCCGTATTCTGAGGCTTCTCAAAGACAACCGACCTAGTTCTACACGTGGTGCCTATCCACTGCATCCGGTCCCATATCAGAGAGAAATTCTACAAGGTAAAGACCTTCCCATCAGGTAAAACAGCCCGAGTAAAGGAGGCTCAATCCAGCCTCTTTTTGCATCGGAGCTGCTCAAGATACCGTTTTGGGACCACTCCTGTTCTTGGGCTTTGTTAACAACTTCTAGCTATTCTTTTAAGTCCACGTCTACCTAGTGCAAATGACTTGAAATCCTGGAGTTCCTAGTTAGGCCATTCTTCCTCCGTTTTACTTGCTTGGATTTCCAGATATACTACGGTGTCGACGTCACACCGTTTCTTGTCCACACCAACCAACTGATCTACTCAGGACGCAAGAAGAACCTAATCCTCATTGAGCGTGTTCTACTACTGGTACGTAGACGGTTGCTTGCTATCAATCCGATGATTATGGATGGAACGTCTGGATGCTTGAATTTTTCCCCTGGGTTATCATCTCCCCTGAGGGAACCCACGGACGCTTACACTCTGTCTGAATTAGGAATGGCAGATAGATTTTTCGGTGTTTATCACAGCAATACACGGAGACGATATGGTTTGGTTTTGAGGATCAGGTAACGCAGTTTCATCACACAACAATTTTCCCATTTCTGGGAGCTTTCGCATCCGATCTCCCCTCTTGACGCTGTACCTAGATCCCATTCCAATAACTTCGACATCCTTTTTCATGTGATTCATTTCGGTGACAATTTTAGTGTCCAGCGCTGAAACATTAAAGAGCGGTGCATTGTTATTCATTCGTTTATGACTTTCAGGTGAACGGAAGGTGCTGTACGACAACAACAACCCCTACTCGGGAAGATTGAGTGAAAACCTTGAGCCTGTGTACCTATATTTGAATCCATGGAAGATTAAGACGAAAGCCACACAGTCTTCGCCACCCCTACGAAAGACTTTGAGCTTACCACTCCGTCTGAGCAGCCAACAACTTGGCATTCATGTCCTCGCACCAGTCAGCAATGATTCTTTTGTTTCCCATTATCTAGAAAACACTCCTCCAATCCTGTATCATATGAATATAACAACAACCAGAAAGGTGGCGTCCGTCGCGGGAATCCATATAGCTGGTGGCAGAATGCATCCACTCAAATATAAGCTTACTCTTTTCAATGAAAAAATATAAGGGCTATTTGGAAATGAAATTCGGAACCAAGCCAACAGCTGCCCAGGTTGAAACCGATAATGGGTTGTAAGCACTGCGGATCGGCGGTTGATATTCGTGTACACACAGCCTGCAGTGTTCATCGATATAACCTTGAGCAATTTCGATAAATGCGAGATTACATTAGCATCAACAAGGCCATTAACCTAGAAAATCGGAGATGGTGGCTGCTAAAATTTTAGCTGCATATAGTGCCAGTAAATTAGCCGCCGGTTGTAAACAAGTATGGTGCGGTATCCGGGGTGATTTAATGTTCAATTAGGGCTTCCGGACGACCTGATTTTTTTGTGCAATAGATGGCAAATTGACAGCTGTCACCCGAAATTAGAAAGGCGCCAAGGATTCTGAGTAATGGCAGGAAATGAATCCTTGATGTCCATGAGACACCGGTAATACTATGTTACCACCGATAGTGCTGAGGCTACGATCGGTTCAGGTATGAATTTCGCCGTAGTCTTTCGGCCCATTTCAGATGCTCAGAGGCTATACTTTGCTTTGAACAAATACGAGCACACGGTGAACAGGTTGAAGCTTGTCTCCTTATAAGACTTCTACTGAGCTAGATATATGGCATGCGGCTTATTTATGATCGCCGTGTTATATGAGCCACAAAACATAACACGGATTCACGGATTGTTACACAGGATGTGGATCTTTGCATTAGTTTCGTAGGTTTTATTTTTTCGTTCAGCGGCTGATGTTCATTTGAACATCACAAGCGAAAATAGGGCGTATCACTCATTTTTGGGATCTTAGCTCGGGACTCTAAGCTTAGCAGAGCGAGGACCCGCATAAAAAGCGGCTGGTAGTGATTTGAACTGGCTACTAGTTAAGGGTGGACAGCCATTGGAGTAAGGTGATTCCACACAGTAACCACCCGAAATGAGTCAAAAATTTGCCGGATAAATTCGAACTGAGATTAAAGCTCTTCCTGCCATGTCCTCGAAGTGTGTTAACTGGACCAATGGTGAAAAACCTGTTCGTTAGACCTTGTTTATACACGGCATAAGTAGGTATTATATCTCCTCGGAGGCATTTGAGCCGATTTCTTACGGCGCCTGGAGAAGGATATGTTTGAAGTGAGCCGGTTACCCGGATCCTTTTGGCTTCCAACGTCGTGATGTCTTCTCTTCCGTTCTTACAATACACCACAAGGGTTTTCGGTAAGTCTTCTTCGAATGACATATAGATGCCATTTCCTTTATTGAAAGGGAGGTGCCAATTCAGTAGCTGGTGCTTTGTAGCGTCTTCATCTTTTCGGATGTCGCTGGCATTTGAACTCACGAATGAGAGATTCTGTTGAGTTTTCTGTGAAAATCCAGTTAACGTTCATATGAATGTATTGTTTTAAGTTTATTTTTATTCGCTCTTTTACAGTGTCTTTCGGCTTGCGGTAAACATTCCTCATTTTTATAGGTATTATTGGATCAGGTATGGGTACGGTTACGTGAATATTTTTAAAATTCAGGTTTCAGCATGCAACTGGCCCTAAGTGGGTTAAGCATCCTGAATTTAACGATAAAAGTACTGCATCTTCTAAAATTTGAAAACCAGAAATACGGGCGTGATGAGCTGCACTTTTTCGGCCGGTGACTGAAATGAAGCTTTCGGGATGGCGAACCGTTTGCAGGAAGGGTCGCTAGAAAGAGATCCCGATAAAAATCTAAGACTCAAACCAGAAAGGCTGAGATATTGGCGATGATATTGGGGGGACAAATTGGGCTATGGGCTACATAGGCTTCAGGAGACGCCCAAATCAGGGGCGACGTTTGAACAAAATTTGAGGAGAAAGCTCAATCGACCGTCGGAGGACTGAGAGATGCACTCGTAGCCTCTTGTCTGAGCAGAAATTTGACCAACTTCTGTCATTTCAGGTGCTCTTTCTTTCGCTGAACTTTGTGAAATCTCTGTACCCTAGCAAAACTCGATTGGCAATCAAGCATGTTTTCTAGTATATAGTATTGCAGTGGCTCTCTGAGCCAGTGGGAAATGGTTTCAAGCTCCGGAGATCTCTCTTAAAATCTACTAGCGAGAGTATGATTTTGGCGAAGTGGCTGGGACGAAGTGGCTCAAGTGGTTATGGCACAAATCTACTGACCGGAAGGTTCGGACCCGGCCTCCGCCTCTTGACTTCATATGTCTAAGCTCGGGCAACCTGATAGTATCCCAGCCCTCTTGCTTCCTTCTACTGGCATGGCAGCCTGGCACCGAAGGCGTGCTACAGCCGAACGATTCTTCAACCGTCCATAATCGCACTCACAGAGACTTGGTTCACACAAGATGTCTCTGACGCGTAGATCTCGATAGATTTTTCGAGCCGACTCAAAACGAGGGCGGGCAGGTGGCCCGCCAGTCCCGGTTGTCCTCTCTGACGCCACCCGTGCACCCTTTTGCGATGCACTGTGGGTCCAAATCCCACTGCGCGGGTCCGATTCTCTCCTTCTCGGTGTGGTCTACCGTAGCCCCTCGAGTCCACCTGAAGATGACTAATTCCTCATACAAACATTTGAGCAACTCTACTCCAAATGCCACTTCACTCATCCCCTGCTGGTAGGTGACTTCAACGCCCCAAAGGCCTCCTTGATGGAACTCCAGCGTGCCGAATCAAGCGGGCTTTTCGTAGGGGCGCTGATTGAAGCCGTTCAACAGAGCGCTTGAACCCAACATGTCGTTGCACCCACCAGATACCGCGCAGGCCAACTACCATCCCTCCTGGATTTGGTCATCACCAACGAAAGACACTTCGTTGATCGGGTTAAAATTAATGCTCTACTGGGACATTGCGACCACTGTGTACTGACCTTTGATTTTATCTGCTATTGGGTCAGAAATCTCGAACCTCAAACGTGGTTTCGAGACTTCTGCTGTGCAGACTTCTCAGGAATGCGCATCCTCCTTGAACAAATCACACTGAGTCCAGCTCCATTGGAAGAATTATATAGGGCCATTGTCCAAAATGTTCATGAGGCTGGCGCAACCTTCATCCCGAAAAAACCGGCACGCACTTGGGCCTTATAAGACTTCTACTGAGCTAGATATATGGCATGCGGCTTATTTATGATCGCCGTGTTATATGAGCCACAAAACATAACACGGATTCACGGATTGTTACACAGGATGTGGATCTTTGCATTAGTTTCGTAGGTTTTATTTTTTCGTTCAGCGGCTGATGTTCATTTGAACATCACAAGCGAAAATAGGGCGTATCACTCATTTTTGGGATCTTAGCTCGGGACTCTAAGCTTAGCAGAGCGAGGACCCGCATAAAAAGCGGCTGGTAGTGATTTGAACTGGCTACTAGTTAAGGGTGGACAGCCATTGGAGTAAGGTGATTCCACACAGTAACCACCCGAAATGAGTCAAAAATTTGCCGGATAAATTCGAACTGAGATTAAAGCTCTTCCTGCCATGTCCTCGAAGTGTGTTAACTGGACCAATGGTGAAAAACCTGTTCGTTAGACCTTGTTTATACACGGCATAAGTAGGTATTATATCTCCTCGGAGGCATTTGAGCCGATTTCTTACGGCGCCTGGAGAAGGATATGTTTGAAGTGAGCCGGTTACCCGGATCCTTTTGGCTTCCAACGTCGTGATGTCTTCTCTTCCGTTCTTACAATACACCACAAGGGTTTTCGGTAAGTCTTCTTCGAATGACATATAGATGCCATTTCCTTTATTGAAAGGGAGGTGCCAATTCAGTAGCTGGTGCTTTGTAGCGTCTTCATCTTTTCGGATGTCGCTGGCATTTGAACTCACGAATGAGAGATTCTGTTGAGTTTTCTGTGAAAATCCAGTTAACGTTCATATGAATGTATTGTTTTAAGTTTATTTTTATTCGCTCTTTTACAGTGTCTTTCGGCTTGCGGTAAACATTCCTCATTTTTATAGGTATTATTGGATCAGGTATGGGTACGGTTACGTGAATATTTTTAAAATTCAGGTTTCAGCATGCAACTGGCCCTAAGTGGGTTAAGCATCCTGAATTTAACGATAAAAGTACTGCATCTTCTAAAATTTGAAAACCAGAAATACGGGCGTGATGAGCTGCACTTTTTCGGCCGGTGACTGAAATGAAGCTTTCGGGATGGCGAACCGTTTGCAGGAAGGGTCGCTAGAAAGAGATCCCGATAAAAATCTAAGACTCAAACCAGAAAGGCTGAGATATTGGCGATGATATTGGGGGGACAAATTGGGCTATGGGCTACATAGGCTTCAGGAGACGCCCAAATCAGGGGCGACGTTTGAACAAAATTTGAGGAGAAAGCTCAATCGACCGTCGGAGGACTGAGAGATGCACTCGTAGCCTCTTGTCTGAGCAGAAATTTGACCAACTTCTGTCATTTCAGGTGCTCTTTCTTTCGCTGAACTTTGTGAAATCTCTGTACCCTAGCAAAACTCGATTGGCAATCAAGCATGTTTTCTAGTATATAGTATTGCAGTGGCTCTCTGAGCCAGTGGGAAATGGTTTCAAGCTCCGGAGATCTCTCTTAAAATCTACTAGCGAGAGTATGATTTTGGCGAAGTGGCTGGGACGAAGTGGCTCAAGTGGTTATGGCACAAATCTACTGACCGGAAGGTTCGGACCCGGCCTCCGCCTCTTGACTTCATATGTCTAAGCTCGGGCAACCTGATAGTATCCCAGCCCTCTTGCTTCCTTCTACTGGCATGGCAGCCTGGCACCGAAGGCGTGCTACAGCCGAACGATTCTTCAACCGTCCATAATCGCACTCACAGAGACTTGGTTCACACAAGATGTCTCTGACGCGTAGATCTCGATAGACGGTTACTCCATTTTTCGAGCCGACTCAAAACGAGGGCGGGCAGGTGGCCCGCCAGTCCCGGTTGTCCTCTCTGACGCCACCCGTGCACCCTTTTGCGATGCACTGTGGGTCCAAATCCCACTGCGCGGGTCCGATTCTCTCCTTCTCGGTGTGGTCTACCGTAGCCCCTCGAGTCCACCTGAAGATGACTAATTCCTCATACAAACATTTGAGCAACTCTACTCCAAATGCCACTTCACTCATCCCCTGCTGGTAGGTGACTTCAACGCCCCAAAGGCCTCCCTGATGGAACTCCAGCGTGCCGAATCAAGCGGGCTTTTCGTAGGGGCGCTGATTGAAGCCGTTCAACAGAGCGCTTGAACCCAACATGTCGTTGCACCCACCAGATACCGCGCAGGCCAACTACCATCCCTCCTGGATTTGGTCATCACCAACGAAAGACACTTCGTTGATCGGGTTAAAATTAATGCTCTACTGGGACATTGCGACCACTGTGTACTGACCTTTGATTTTATCTGCTATTGGGTCAGAAATCTCGAACCTCAAACGTGGTTTCGAGACTTCTGCTGTGCAGACTTCTCAGGAATGCGCATCCTCCTTGAACAAATCACACTGAGTCCAGCTCCATTGGAAGAATTATATAGGGCCATTGTCCAAAATGTTCATGAGGCTGGCGCAACCTTCATCCCGAAAAAACCGGCACGCACTTGGGTGAACCGCAGGCTGCCAAAAAGGTTTCGGCGACTTCTGGAAAAAAGATCCCAACTCTTTTTCAAATAGCTGACTACGGGGGATGAGTTGATATTCCGTAAAATGCGCGCTGGCTGTAAAAATCCGCAAATGGAACATACGAAGACAAGCCACCATTCTGGATCTTGCTCGAAAAACAAAAGTGCCTTGTTCAGATACATGAGACATCACCGCATAAACAAGCCATCCTCGTTCTCCTTGAGGGACAGAAGCGGAGAACCGACGAATGACCCAACAGTGGTATCTGAGGTTTGCAGAGAATATTGTGCGCGTCTTCGTCACATCCACTCTTGTCAAGGCGTAACTACGCACAGCCTCTGACCGGCTATTCGTCAACTCTTGCACAAGATCAACCCATTCTGCGCGTTGGGGCCCGACGAGGTCCGTCCAAGGATCCTGAAAGAAACGTCCTCCACACTGACAAATCATTTACGCCTGGTCTTTCGTCAGTCGCTTGACGAAGGCCACCTTCCCCCTGCTTGGAAGGAAGCCATTGTCACGCCAATCTACAAAACTGGGGACCGAATGTCTCATAGCAGATACAGGCCTATAAGCCTCATTAGCGCGCCGCTCAAAGTGATGTAACGCATTCTGAACCGAGCTATCCTAGACCCCCTTACTTCCAGCAACCTGATATCTCCAGCTCAACACGGATTTCTCCCACACCCCTCTATCGTGACAAACATGCCCGTATTTATGGACAGCTTAACCCAAGTCAAGGACGAAGGACTCATATCGGATGCCACATTTTTTGACTTCTCAAAAGCATTTGATAGGGTCCCACACGTCCCGCTGCTCCACAAACTCGAGTCTTACGGGATTCAAGGGAAAATCCTTCGCTGGATCAAGGCGTTCCTATCAGACAGGTCATTCCGAGTGAGAATAGGCTCAACCTATTCCTCTCCAGCGCCGGTCTCCATTGGAGTTCCTCAAGGCTCCGTCTTGGGACCACTCCTGTTTCTGATCTACGTCAACGACCTCCCAGACGTTCTTGCGAGTCCATGTTTACTTTTTGCGGACGACTTGAAATCCTGGAGTTCCAATGCCAGCGCCCTCCAAATGGATGTAGACGCTGCCAAGCAGTGGTCGTTGGACTGGCACCTTTCTCTGAATGACGAAAAGTGCCTCCATATGTCGTCTGGAGGAGACTCAGCGAATGCCTTTGTTATTCATGGTGAGAAAGGACCAGAAAACATCATGAGGATAGATGCCAAAAAGGATTTTGGCATCTGGGTCTCCTCAAACTTGTCCTCCTCACTACACCATGAGAAGTCGGCCCGAAGGGCATTCTCCATTTCACGGATGATCCGACGCACCTCCTCCCGTATCACTCGCATGGACTCCTAAATGCTCTGTGGGGCCTACGTCAGACCGCTCCTGGAATACGCCAACCAAGTTGTCTACTCAGGACGCACGAAAGACGTCACCCTCATTGAGCGTGTCCAGCGAGCCGCTACGAGAATGGTTGCTGGCCTCAAATCCGTGGACTACGAAACGCGTCTCGCGATGCCCGATCTCTTTCCCCTGGAGTACAGTTGCCTCCGAGGGGACTTAATTCTTACCTATGCCCTGTTTGAACAAAGCTTGGCAAACAGGTTTTTTACCGTTGACCCAGGAAACACACGGCGGGGACATAGTAAGAAGATTTCAAAGCTCAGAGCACACACACTCATTAGACAGAAATTTTTCTCATTTCGGGTGGTAGCTACGTGGAAAGACCTTCCTCCGACGGTTGTTCACGCTCCTTCTAGAACCCAGTTTGAATCAATTTTAGACACTTATCTATGCGAATCTTCGCGCCGGCAAGCATACTACCCCACGCTGAGAAATTTTGCCTTTCAGGTGAAAGACAGCCACTGACCGACAAGAACAAAAGCGACCGAGGAAACTTGGGTAATAACCTCGATCCTGTGTATCAATCCGTGAATCCGTGAATCCATGGCGCTAACATTTAACTTGCGACCACGCAGAAGCGCACAACTTATTCCAAACACTCTACCCTATTTTTGTAGTGCCAAAAGATAATCGGAGCTCATGGTTGCAGTAAGGTGGATTATATCTGGCTTTGCCGCGACGTCTCGAACCTTGAGCTGAAGAAATTTGAGCCAAACTTACCAAATGTGGGAAAACTGAGGGCGAACTTACAAATAGCCCGCAAATTACGAGTTTGTACGTTGCAATGTTCTCCCCTAGCGTATGTTTCTCCCGTCCTTGAGATTTTTCTCCCATTAGAGATGGAATTTTGATATCTTTAAGGAGCCTCGTGGTTTTATAAAGTTAATTCAGATCGTGAGTGCGCTTCGATGTCAGCATTGATTTCAGCTTTTTGCAATATGTGCATTTGCGATCACGTGTGATTTTTCGACTAATGAAAGGCTATCCTTAAATTGTGGCAATGGATCAATCATTGCAGAATGCAGTTTTTCTTACCCGTTCCGGTATGTTGGAATTTTACCTAATACTCCACAGAATATACGAGAACAAGATTGATGTATGCGACAGCAAGGGAACGATTAATTTATATGGCGACTTCTCTGCTTCTGCCCAGTTCTTCGTTTTCACTGGCGTGATCGTTTTTCTCTACTGCATTGCGATTTCTATCCTTTACGTCTTCTGGGGTGATGTTTACGAAAACGATGGGCGTGTAGTCAAAGTGGTCTGTCCTAATACCTTCAGCTCATGAGTTTCAGGATTTCGTTGTTTCCGTCGCTATCGCGGTTTTCTGGTTCATCGCTTCAGCCGCTTGGGCTGACGGGGTTCAGCAACTCAAGCGCTATACCGAACCCAGAGCGATAGCAACGCAAGCTGAGGCTGATCGTGAAAAGCTGGACGTGCTACTGGGTCCTACCTACGGTGGTTTGAATGCCTCTTTGGTATGTACCTCGTGTCTTTTTATGTATCTCTAGCCAAAACTGGAGGTTGCTTGATTCCAGTTTGCTTTTTCCACCTTGTTTGTTCATAGGGCTCTGCTTCAGGTAAACGAATATAAGTGTCGGAGGACTTTTTTGTGAAACCTCGAGACTGATTGTTTCTGGTCACAACTCACAATCGCTATCGACTGGAGTGTTCGAAATGTGGCTTGCGAATCAATGGAACTGGTATAACGAATTGGTTCGTGTGGGAAAGGACATCGACTTCGGTTTTTCGTGATTGGGAGTTATTTAGAGCCGAACTAGATGGTTTAAGCCACACTTCACTTGGGCATCACTACCGACCGCCCTTCTGTTTTGGAATTCGTATGGAGGCGGGACTCTCCCCTCTGTTAACTGTAGCTGGTAGTGAAATGTCACTCTGTCTCCGACGCCCCCTCGTACACAATCTTGCAGCCAGGTGAATCGTCTGTCTCTTAGCTGGCATGATCACGTGCTTGGCTCTTCCTGTTCTGCATATGGTTTCACATGTTTTACGTTCGCCACCCAACTTTTACTCTGCAGATTCGTGCTTGAACATTGTTTGCTCTTGGTAACTTGTCAGTCCGACTCGTAGCATTGGTGTCCGCTCGAATATCTCAAACGGCGAACAGCCTAGTGCAGCGTGTTGGTCTATTCAGTAAGCTTCTTCGGGCTACGACTGCCTATCAGTGACCTGTGTAGTCTATCAGCGTTAGTTTGAATCTATCCACTCCTTCGCTCCACTATGGATAGTTTGTCGAGAGGTAGCTCAGTGGTTAGAGCGCCAGCTTACGGATCGTTACTTCCGTGGTTGGGACTCAACTTCAGCATCTCAACTGCTTCTGTCGAGGGCTGGATAACTTTGCAGTCTCCCAGCTCCGTGCCTCTTTCCTTTGCCATGGCAGCTGTGCACCGAATGGGTGCCAAGTTCCAGCTGTTTTATGTCGCATTTCCGATATCACTAGTCTACTACCCTACTGCACAAGTTTATTTGATGTGCATCTAGTGAGGTGACCCATAACAATATTGGGACATTCGGTGCATATTATCAGGTGGCATCGATGTCGAACGAAACGTGACAAATGGATTTAAGTGGGGTGGTTGAGAAGCTAGGAGTTGGGTAGGCTTTCCTGCTTGCGGATTGTGCGCCAGTAGAGTCGAGTTGTTCGTTATTTTACAATGGGAATCCGGTTGCAAAAGAGCATTCAACAAAAACCATGTAAATGTGACAGGCACAAACGACATGTGGGCAAAGTGTTTTAGCCAGATAACACGAGAAACTTGTGGCAGGTAACGAAAAAGTGCGATGACGCAGACGACGAATGCTCAGACGAAGGTGATCTTGTAACTATCAGACGAGATTGCGAGAGGATACTAAGTCATTGGTCGGTATATACTGACGCCTCAGATATCTGAGGTGTGGCAATATTGCACTGGCATCTAGCGTCGGTCTAAGCCACCGCAGAAAAGGCCCTTCCACAGGGCTGTCGAGTGATCGAAGTGGTTTTACGGTCATCTGTGCGAAAGGAAAAACAGACCAGTGGGTCATTCTGAGGAGTGCGATGTGCGACTGCTGCATAAAACAACAACCTCAGATATGTGTCCAGGATTTCAAGGAAGCGGCAGAAAGATTTGAGGAAAGATAGCTTTTGATTTGAGTTGAGTATAGGGGGAAATAGATTTCTCCAGTATCGTTCAGCCCGGATGGGTTGTATTTAACAGCGCTGGCTCCACGTCATCAGAGCGATCCATACTGTTTGTCTCTTTCCTCATGCTATGCATTCATCATTATCTGTCTTTGCAAATGAAAATATATGGCGCTTCCGGTTGTCGGTGAGAGGACGGCGGGATCTGTGTGCAGATGAAGCGAAGAACAATGTCTTTTCATTTTAGTGGGAGACGGAGGTGTCACAGGCCGTTCGCAGACGTTCTTGTTGATCCTGGGCCGTGCTAAACTCACAGTTACCAGTTCAACTGATGCACCCGTGTTACAGTTGGACAGACCAAGTATAATAGATGTGTTTCCTACAATGTTTAAGGAGAAGCAGGGCTGTGCAGCCTTTCGGCCTCTCACTTATCCGCAGCTGAAAATGGCACTGGTCAGTTTTAGGTGCCAGTAAACAGGTGGGATTATGCACTCGTGGCACTACGTCAACAGTGCCATTAGAGTTACACGCCTCATGTTAGTAGACAGAATCCAGCCTAATCTTATTGAATCTTATTGAATGGAATCCCTAGGTGCACACTCTAAACACTGGTAAAGAACGTAATCCGGGTGTTCCTTGAGGATGGATAATCTAATGTAACAAAAGTTCCTTGCCGCCAGGTAAGAGCATTGTAGACCAACTCCGTTGTCATCAGGTGTTCGAAGAAAAAAGTTAGTGATGCCACTGTTCCTTTGCATTTTTTTGGGGTTGGGGGTGGGTTGGGGAAATATGTGCGGAATCTGTTGTCAGTTAAAGAAGTTCCCCAGGGATATGGTCTGCAACAGGGACTCAAAAACTTGGCCAGCAGCGCCTGTGAAGCTGGACCAAATTGACTGAACTATCATGTCGGCGTAACTGTCTCAAACGTCTGTTCGGGATAACCCATGACTGATTCTTCCAAGTGAAGGATAGATACTCAAGGCGAATGAGGGCTAGATGCGCCGAACAGGGATGGCAATCGATAGGCCAAAATGTACTTTTTGTGATCGCTGTCACCCTTCTACCAGGTCACATTGAGCTTGTTAAACCAAACACGGAAAACAACACACTTTTCGGCAGACGTTTATCCGACATATACATACATGATCAGACCGTCTCAGTTTCCGCTATTAGACTGAACCAATTTTTGGACCGGAATCTCTGTTATGCGGCCCAACATTTGATTTTTAGTTGTCTCGTTCTGCCCACACAGGTCATAGTTCCGAAGCGACGGTTATCAAAAACCTGAAGGCTTTTTGTTTCCGCTGCACGAATTGGCCGAATCATGTAATAAAGCACTCCTTGCCGTAGCCCGCTATACACGTCTCCAGAGGCTCAGAGCCGTTCCGCTTTATCAGCATAGGTGTCTCACAATGGCGAATGTGATCTGAGCCTCGGAGATTAGCATTGACCTCGTATCTCACTACGGTAGAAACGTAGGCTAATTTCAGACACTCCATAACCTCGAGTGCCTTCTTAGATAGCAAGCGGCATGTTTACTGTCTGCATGTTCAGAACAACAACCTTACACATATTTTGTGAGAAGCTCATGACAAAAGACTACGAATTCGCTAAACTCACCCCAAATCGTCTATGACTTTTCATGTTCGAAGACGAGGACAGTGTCTGTATGTTGCAAGTCAATGTAGTTCAGCATCCTTTTTAGTGTGAGGATTTGGAATACATTCTAGAATTTGCTTCATCTCGTCGCTTATGAGGTTGACTAAAAACGAAACGAATGGTCGTCGTTTTCGGACCCCGTCTTGTTTACTCGCTTTGCTCGTTGCCGAAATTGAGGCAGTCTGTTCGATGATACCACATGGCTGTCTATTTAGCATGAAATTAATTCCGGTTGTACGAATCATTTTCGTACGTGGGGTGGGATACTGACAACAAGCCCAAACCCAGACAGGAAGACGATCTCAACTTCCTGACCTTGGGCGGCTGTTTTGGATAGGAAATACCAGATAATTTTGATCAAAACGAGCTACCACACGTGTCCTTAATTCCTTGAGAACCTTGAGACTATTAACGAGGACATTAGCCGCCAACCTGCTGTGAGGTCTGCGTATTTCGTACAGACATCATCATCTGTAAAAACCGCATACTTGTACAGCGATTCTGGCTGCCACAGTTTCGTCCTCCGACAATCTGGGGAGGTAGGGCTAAATAGCTGCTCATTGGAGGCGGTTGCTGGTATAATCGGTGCGTCAATACAGTGTTGGTGGGCTTTTCCCTGGGCAGATTGGGAAAGAAAGCCAAGCATGGAGGGCAACAGCTTGGATGCATGCACGTCATTGAGAACGCGACTGTCCCGTATATGACAATGTCCCCAATCATTGATGTGTCCCGTTTTCGGATCTCCGCCCAGGGAGACGGCAATGACCAGAGCTACTGAGTTTGCTCGTAATGGCTTTCATACTTCGTTGCCAAGTCATTGTTTAACCTCCTCTCATCGTAATCAAAGACAGCAACATCAGTGCCGACACTGACGCTTCACTGCCGTACAACCATAAGGTTCCTCGATATATATATATATATATAT
>NW_008751660.1:905074-1053222 GCF_000715545.1 Opisthorchis viverrini
ATATATATATATATATATATATATATTGAAAGCCCGAGAGTGATTAGAAGTGTGGGTGAGGGAGGGAACCTAGTGCTAGCCAATGTCAGGCATTCTGAGGTGCCTACATCTCCAGCCACTCAATCAGATAATCTGGGAAGAAACTGACAGCACGAACGCCACTGACACCGATTAGCCGCCATTTCTTACGCCTCCAGCCAAGCACAGGTGGGCTCACAAGAGTCCAATCCTGGAAGGCGTACAACACCGACAACACCCAAAGTCTTCGGGATCTCTTTCACGCCTTTCTGTCAAGTCATGCGCTGTCCACCTCGCGGTTTGCGCCACTCTGTTGGAGGAACGGAGAACAACACTCATCTTGGTAGACGATGTTTCGGCATGCGTAGCACATGACCGAGCCATCGTAGTCGGTGGTTCTGGATGTTTTATCGGATTGAAGTATCTTCAGCACAACCAAATACCCATTTTCTAATCACCTTGTTACTAACACCCTGACGCCATCTAAAACCAGCCACGCTTCTGAGGCATCGGTGGTCGTAAACCTGAAGACGCTTCACATCATCTGTCCGCAGAGGTCATGTCTCGCACCTATACAGCAACACAGCCCTTACTGTAACCTGGTACGCACGACTCTTAAGATCTAGTGTCGCAAATTAGCAAACGCGGTTTGAGCCCTTGATATTCTTGCACTGACTTCTTCAGACACTTCCGTCAGAGCTAATACGACTACCGAGGTGTGTAACGCAATGTCCAGTGATTCTCCTTGAATTGTAAGGGATACATTCGGAGACTGTACTTTCTGAAGCATGACTGCAGTTTGAAGGCGCAAGGTGGTATGATGGTATGATGGTGTTAAGTTTATTCAACAGGGCTTGTGCTTTGCTTTGGTTTTCAAAGATGAGGGCAATGTCATTTGCGCACTTCAGATCGACAAAGCTCTCGCCAGCAACAATTTGAATATCGGGGTTTTAAAGACCTTCTAACGTTTGACTCATTATTTTATCAATGATGAAGTTGGACAAAAATGGAGAAAGTGGATTCCCTTGTCGGACACCACTTTTTGTGGGGAAGCTTTTTAAGAGCTCCACTCTCACTCACCCATCCAGAAGTATGCGAAAATGGGGGTCGGATTATGTTCACAAACTTCTGGGGCATACCCTATTGGGCAAGTATAGTTAACGGCACTGATCAATCAACATAATCGAGCACACTCTTGAAATCAAAGTCTTCTGTACATATGGCGTCGCTATAACACCAGACGGAGTGTGAAGACGTGATCAACGTGGCCTCTACCCCGTCGAAATCCCGCTTGATTCTCACTAGTGAAGGTTTCGCGTACCACCGCAAGACGATGAAGAATCAGTGGTGCCAGCAGTCTTGGAGTCAGACTAACACCTCTATGGTTACTACACTCGCTGCGAGTACCCTTTTCAAAAATGGGCACTTCTATCGATTCACCTCAGTTGTCTGAAACAGTCTCTCCCAGATAGGCCCAAATAGGCCAGACAGTCACTAGCTGAGAAGCCAACTGCGATCCTTAAAAAGAGCAGGCGGAAGGTCGTCAGGACCAGCGGCACGATGACGCTTGAGTAGAGAGACTAAAGGCGGCTCCATATTTACGATCCAATTTTCCTTTGAAGGCCAGGATTCTGGACTGGGTCAACATATTTGCGGACGGCACGTTCTGAGGGACCACTCTGCACGCTGTAGATGTATTGCGAATATCGTCTGATGGCTGCCGGTTTATAGGTAACCCTAACACACCGCAACTGAACATGAGGACCATGTTATTCGTACACTCCAGATCGGCAAGGTTGTCATCAGTACCGACTGGAGCACTGTAGTCGTGAAGATTCTCCAGTTTTCTTCCATTATTTCATCACTGATGAAGATGAACAAGTGGGGGGGGGGTACGGAGATTCTTGTCAGGCACCGATTTCTATAAGAAGGCTCCCCGCACACGGGTGTTCGAATATAATGAGCGGGTGAAGTTCACCAACTTCAGAGGCATAACCTTGCCAGCGAGAGTGGTTGGAACTGACCGACCATCAGAACCGAACCTTGAAGTGTTGTCACTCAGACAAATCTTCGTGAATCCAAGAGAAGATGCTTGGACAACTTCATTCGAAAATAACCCAGTGATGGTAACCACGCAGAGCAAAGTACCATTGACAACCGGCGTAGCTGCACTGGAATCATAATTAGGGGCGGCTACTTTGATTTGATATGTTTCTGAGAGAAAGCGGCGATACTTCGCGGGGCGTGAACTGAGTTATGCGTTATGCTATAGTGCACGTTATACAGACCCATGGCAAACCTCGTAACTCGTCTCTCTAATTGTTTCTGTTGCGTTTTAGGCACGACCTTAAGATTTGAACCGCTTATCCCAAGTGGAGCCTGATGTGTGCCTTCAGTGACTGGGGACACAGACCTGTCACACTCTTCGACTAGATGCATAGGTCCCTCTGTAATCTTATCTCTCTCGACCAACGAAGTCTACATAGTCCGATCGCTTATTTTAATCCCATGTTCTCCGTGTAAATTAGGATCTCGTGCCGCTTTTCTGGATTGTGCACGACTAACTTCCGCGCCCGAATAGCAGTAATATTTGGGCTGACGCGTTGTGTACCGGTCTCCTTAAGTTGGCATCCTGTCGTCACCAATAGTAGTATAGATTCCAAACGTTACTCGCGCCCTTTTGATGTTCAAGCTCCTTTCTGAAGTTGTGTTGCCACAAGCAGAGGTGTTGCGACCGATGCTTATCATATCTTTGTTTTACGTTTGTTATATTTTAGGACAGGTAATGAGTTAACGTAGTTGCGGCCACAAACCACTCTTGTTCAGGAATCTTTTTCTCAAGTGGTGGCAACTACATGTAACCACCGACATTCACTTCGCCAATATTGAACATTGAACGGCACCTAGATCTTCGCTCCACATCACAACACTGGCGTAGTTACCCTGGAAGCACATCCACATGGTCATTGTCGACGCAGTGATTCACGTTGATGGATAGGGATGATGGTGCTGACAACTCCGGTGAACTGTTTCTTTCTCGGGATTCCACAAAGAGCCTTACGGTTATCAGGCTATGATCATATCAGGGTTTCAGATGCTAAATTGAATATTAAAACGTCAGGAATGTTGACGGCTCCCGAGAAATTCAACGGCACGGGGCCTTTCTTCCTTTTTGGACTTCATTTCAATGCCCACATCCATGCGGCCCGATCGGTGGGTGTGTATTCATGTGACAATTGGCCTACGACTGCTAAACAGGACATATCCTCTCTTTTTGTCCGTATAGTAAATACCAATAAGGACAAAAAGTCTCGTGGTGCTGAGCTTTTGGAATCGCACCACGTCTCGGTTACAACCTGTTTTTGTCAATGCAAACATCCGGATATGGTCGATATTCGCTGAGTCGGGCAGTTTGATTACAAACGTTCCATACAATCATCCACGCGGTCCACACCGTCCCTAGCAACACATTGATGGCGTTACCTCGATTGCTGCTGATCGCTTGCAATGCAACTTCCCAGCTCATAGAACAAACCGACGACTATCTACGCCACGGAACTAGTTACTGCCAGTTATTTCTACTGATTCAAAAGCAATGGGGCTTACGAGAAATGCAACAATCATGAACCTTTTACAGACGTGTCTGTATCGCAAAAATGCCTTAAAATGCACGTCTGATCCGCGCAACTGTGTCCGCTGCTTAAGTCAGCGGTGGGTAAGGTAACAGGGGCGAGATGACCCAACTGTTTAGGGCGTGAATTACTGACTGGTGATCGCTTGCAATGCAACTTCCCAGCTCATAGAACAAACCGACGACTATCTACGCCACGGAACTAGTTACTGCCAGTTATTTCTACTGAGTCAAAAGCAATGGGGCTTACGAGAAATGCAACAATCATGAACCTCTTACATACGTGTCTGTATCGTAAAAATGCCTTAAAATGCACGTCTGATCCGCGCAACTGTGTCCGCTGCTTAAGTCAGCGGTGGGTAAGGTAACAGGGGCGAGATGACCCAACTGTTTAGGGCGTGAATTTACTGACTGGAAGGTCCGTGGCTCGTACCCGATCTCTGCCTCTCGACTTCTCCTGTGTAATCTTGGGCAACCTGGCAGTATCCCAGCCCTCATGCAACCTTCGGGTGGCATGGCAGTTGGGCACTGAAAGGGTTCTCCAGCTGAGCGAGGTAAGGTAGCGCGTGGCAGAAAAATTCAGAAGAATAATAACCGCATCACTGCATGTGAGACCAATACCACATTGACTTAGGTATTCGCTTTTCTGACCGTTCAGTATTAGAATAATAAACGATTCTACTAAGAGGTGGAAACATATTCCGAGATCCAGGCTTCAAAAGGGCCTGCGAACTGGCCGATTGAAAGTATCGGTAGGTGTTCATCTTCGGTAGGATGATTTTAGTGAAGACTTTGCACAATGGACTTTCTCAGTAGGTGGAGATATTAGAGTGGACTAAAAAAGCTGTTTCAAGCGCTGAGCGGCTGAGGCTACTATGAGTTGTTCATTGAACTGTGGTCGGGGTCCCATCTGGGACTTGCATAAAGGCGTAGAACTATTTATGAGACCTTAAAGGAGAGCGAGTTATCTTGGGATTCGAGAGCCTTTGGGATCATTGTGGATTATTGTCGAAGGAAGATTAGGCGTACTGTAGGAGTCAGTGAAGTTTGTGGTATCGGTAGAGCAATAGCAGATTGCCGTAAGATTTTGTTTGGAAATGAATCTTTGGGGATTACGTACAACTTTTTCTGATGTGCGTAGACACAAAATTATGGTATTCCACACTTTTTAAACATTGTGTGTAATTCCCAGTCATTCTTTTCTTCCTGCCAGATTTTCGGATTCGCGAACATTTTGTTGTGGGCTTCTAGCCTTTGGTTTATCTGGAAAGAAACCTCTTGGGCCAAGCCAAACGATTCATTGATGGAACCGAGTAATGTTTCTGCCGCTGATGGATCGTCGATTTAACCGTAACTCTTTATACCTATATCGATTCAACCACTAACACTTTTCTGACCCCATCCATCCCCTCTGTGTGCGTACCAGTGGAATCTATATTCATGCGTTCAGTCAGATTTAACCTGTTCTTCACCGCTCTCGCTTATCCTGTCCACTTTTTTCTGGTGCATCACAACTGTCAATTGACGACCGGTTTCACTGTTTACGTGGCTCCTTGTCACCCGACCGAATGCTTCCATTTTCGTGTTGGTCAGGCTTATCACGATATCAGTGTCAAGCTCACTTCCATGTGATTCGCCTTCAACTTTGCCATATAGGCTGTCATTGTGAGTGATGGTTGGCTTTTTCAACTTGCCTACATTCGTTCATTTATGGAAGCGAGGGGGAGGGTGCCTTGGTTGATGAGTTTCACATTACTAGCATAGATATGAGTGAAAGTTGACTAGTCACTGTTCTGGTGTTTTGCTTTGCTGCAATGATTTTCAGCCCCACATGTTGTCATGTGGTTTCCTGCGATCCGGGGACGAGCAATGTCCTTATCACCATTCGGTCCTCTTTTAGAGGCGCGCTGCTGGGTGTTTGGAGGACTTTGAAATACTTCTTCGCCCTCAAAAGTTGATATCCAACCAGTCGTGATGAAACTTCCCGTAAATGACCATCACAGGGAGTTCTCGCCATCGTTTGTCTTAGACTGGTTGATCCCCATTTTCGAAGCTGTATTCTGTAGTGCTGAAACTTTCAGGGATCGTAGGCCGTAGTCCGTTGTCAGGTTGGGACCAAGAACGATAATTGCGCTCCCGCAGAGAAACGTGACAAATTCACGGTGCTACACATATCATGGGTTTTCCTCTACTTTTGAATAAGCCAGTCTGCGGAGTGTCTCCTGCTGTGACACTCATGCTTATCTTTTAAGAGCTGTGGGATCCGCACTGAGTAGAGTGCTTATCGGATTTCGTTAGACTGAGCATCGCGAGTATATCGCGGATGATCAGTGAGGTTCCACATTCCTAGAATTTTGTTCCCACTTCTCCTTTTCGGCAGTCGTACTACCGTCGAGTACGTTTAATCTCTAGTCATCCAGGTTTCGAGAACATATCTCATGTGTACGCATTACAGTATCCAAGGCATTGAGGCGAACTCCTTTCAGGGGATTTGATCTTGATCGTCACAACGTTTTCTCGTCCAGTTATCGTGAAAGCTTGCTGGTGAGTATTGAATTGTTTTTCACATTACTGATTTTTACTAAAGTCAATTGGCGACAACCAAGCTTGATTGCTTTCGCTTCTAGCTGGATGCCCGGATTTACCGGGGACTTGAGGTGTACCCTATTATCTAGTTTAAGGTCCTATCTATCACGGACTCCGCCTTCGAATGATCAACGTCCATTGTTGGTAAGAGATATTCACGAAATGTTTTTCTAACGTTTATAGAAGTTGGGCAGCCATCTGGCTGTGAGTAGTACGGTACGACAGCTACCACACACATATTTTTCATTGTGTATTTTGAAGCAATCTTACGGACCAGCGGTCTGACAATGATGCAGTAGCATTCAAGCGCGTGTACCAAAGAATAGCTCGAGTCGACAAAGCTAAAGACTTGCATCTGCATGGAAGCTACGTTTCAGGTCGTTTTCTTCTTTTGAGGAAAGCACTTTGTCTTTTAATCCGACCCGGACCACTTGGGCTTGACGGAAGCTGTGTGCAGCCATATATAAGAGTTGACTGACGGGCGCAACTGGTGAGCTACTTTGACAGTCAGAATGGGATCACGAATGTAACCTGTCTACCAAAATCCCACCTTCATGATTGGTAAAAAGTGCTGGCCGTAAATCCAGTGGAGTGATGTGACTGTATCCGTATGCTTCCACTGTTTTTTTGGGGACTAAAGAAGAGGTGTAGATAGTGGTTGAGCGGAATTAAACAGCATATCCCACCCTATATTGGTATCTTTTAATACCACTCTCATGGGATTGCTAAATACCCGGCTCTCCACAAGGATCATGGAAAAGCTAGGAATAAGATCTAACTGGTGAGTTTCATCGCACGGCCAAACCAGAAAATCACTGAATAATAAAGCTGCTTTGTATCCTAAAATCGATCGTATATTTGTCCTGTTCTTTTGTTCGGAGAGTTTGCTCCCAAGGTAAATATAAAGTCCTTCATCTGATGTTTGCACTGTCTTTTTTGGTGAGTAGTTTCTATAACAAATTATTTAAACCTAGACTTGAGTGTTGACAATGCCTACTTTTTTGTGTTAAATTCCTCACTATAGCCTGAGTGTGAGACTGCAAGGCAAAGCAATATTGATTGGCACTGGTTGCATAAAAGCTAATTATATTGATAATAGTGCGTGCATTCCATCATTCGGCGTAAAACTAATGAATCAGTATACCCCACTAAGGAAATGGTCCCTGTTAAGAGGTTTCCGTTCACTGAACGGTCGTTCTCCCGAATTCCACTCAACAACGGTTGTCCTTTAAGGATTCGTTCCTTGATGCCATCAACTTTCATGCTGTGAAGAGTCACTAGTTTTGACTCCATAGTGCTCGTCAACTGAGGAAGGCTGCTGAACTTATCCTGCACTCTTTGGTTCGGAATAATGCGAGGTGAAAAGGTGCCCTAAAGACGCTGACGCGCTCAATTAATTGAGCTTCAGAGGGAAACTGAAAGTTGTTGGGTTAAAATCCAACTCCGTAAACATGATCGAGTATGTAGAATAACTGGTTTCAATAAACATAAGGGCTTTGTCCCACTGCTTTAACAATCCCAAACAACATGCACCGTGAACTGCCAGTGGTATTAAGACTGAACTGAACTCAAGTTTTCCACCTCCTATTGCAGTTATTTTTGTTCGATCTTATTCACCACTTTACGCAGCCGGACTAGGACAGCCATTACTCATTCGCACAAGTCTACGTTGGCAGAAACTAGCCGTCTTTTTATGGGTTGACTCAGTCGTGATCTCAGTTCCAGTAGTCCATTTCAACTGTACGGGTGCATGGGGGGTTTGTGGTAGGTCTGTTGGCGAATTTTTTCTCAGACAGGAGTTCACTTTGCAACCCTGCTCTGGATTGATCCGAGATGGAATAATGCCTACAGGTTTGCTTTCAACCGGTGCGGCGTACTGCCGCGCCCTATTTCAGCTGGTTCAATCAACCGGTCAAAAAGGTGTCAGCAAATCTATATGCTGGAAAAACGGGACGGCGATTCACTCCCTTAATCGTCGTCTTGGAAGATGGATTAAACACAGCAATACAGCCACTACTGTAGTCCCATACACGTGACCTTTGTGACTCAGCGATGTCTTTTTGACACCACAAATGACCCAGTTAACAAAAGTGATTTGTACATTTTGGATCCGTTCGCTTGCTTCATCAGACACTTCCGTCAGAGCTAATACGAGTACCAAGTTATGCGAACTTCTCCACAACATTCAGTGCTTTTCCTTAAGTTATAAAGGGATATCCAGAGACTACACGTTCTAAAGCATGATTCTGCCCTTTATGGGTTGAGGGCGCGTGTCGAAATAGGGCATGATGGTAATCAGTTTATTCAACGGTCAACAAGACTCTAGCCGACAGCGATTTAAGCTCCAGATTTTTGAAGACTTTCCAGCTTCCGCTTCACCACTTCACCGATGACGAGGCTGAACCAAAGTGGAGATAGCGGACCTTCTTGTCGGATACCACTTTTTCGTAGGGAAGCTTTTACAGACCTCACTATACACTGTCGCACGCTCAAAAGTACGTGAATGTAGGGACCGGTTTATGTCCAGAAACTTCTGGGGTACCCCATTTGAAACAAATGTGTATAAGAGCACTGATCGATCGATAGAATGGGATGCATTTTTGAAGTCAAGGAGCATTAAGGTTGTGGGTCGAATGTACACATGGCATTGACTTAATACCTGACGGAGTGCGAAGTTGTGATCGACGCTGCCGCTATCCTTTCGAAATCCCGCCTAATACTCACAGCCAAAGGTTTCGTTTGCTTCCGTAAGACGACGAAGAATCAATTATGCCAGCAGCTTTGTTACAGTGGGAGTCAAAATGACGACCCTTTGGTTAATACATTCACCGCGAGTACCCTTTTTGAAGATGATCACTATTGGCTATTCATCGCAACGGTCTTAGACGGCCTCTTTCCCAGATGGACGCCAATAGGCAAGACAGATTCTGGCTGAAGAATCCACTACCGTACTTAAACAGAGCAAGTGGAAGGTCGTCAGTACTAAGAGGATAATGGCGCTAGGGTAGAGGTATACACTCGAGCGCTTCTTGGGCTAAATAGACTCCCACGTTTCCGTTGAGAGCTGATAGTCCCGATTGTACGTTGTAGACGTCCAAGCAGGGTGCACAGCGGTCCAAATGTTCTTTGCTAGATATCAGAAAGCCATTTTGCTCCCTGGAAGTTTCTCTGATAATGGGCTTCGAGAGTCAGTCAAAGGAATCAAGTGGAACATCCTGCGGACATTTCCAGCATCTCCCATTTCTTCGTTCTATCGGATCCACCAGGCTTCCCGATTTTCATGGACACTCAGTTTCGCCTGCCGTCGACTGATGCGTCGAGTTAATTTGTAGTTGCCACACGGCCTCCAGCAAAACCATCCTCCTATCAGTGATCCTATGCTTGGACGAGGTTGGCTGGGCTGTACCGCAGACAGAAGCTCCGGGATGGGGTAGCGCTTTGGACGTTTGTCTCCAGTGATCTTTAACATTCCACTTTGTACCAGGCGGTGGGCATTGGAAGAGCTTCTTTTGATAGGCCTGTCTGGTTTCTAGACTCACTAACTTCTCAATGGCTAGGCGAGTTGCACGCATTTTGCGTAGAACTAAAAAGCGGTAGCGGACAAAAACTTTCTTGGAGTTTAATGTAGGTATTCCAGAAGAAACAGTAGGGAGTGATCCACCTTCAGCACCGGTAACTGATGGTGATGTGGTCTATTCAGATTCGGGTATGTTTCGTTGGTGGGCGCCACACTATTGATCAGTTTCTTCTGTTCCGGAAATGGCTACTACAAAGGGACGAAGTTTGTGTTCGGCGCACATCTGATGTGGGCGCTGGTTTTCTGCGCCCACCTGTCCAACCGAAGGTGACCGCAAATTGGAAGCGTTTGAACCACCTACCTGAGCACTTACGCAACTAAGAAACACATCGATGTCTGAGCTTTTAGCCTGCTGTAAGAGAATGCCTGGCGCCTAATTGAAACTTTCTTCGACAGATTCAGAGCTACAATCAGACAATAAGCAGGATAAACATAAGGCGATCAAACTGAGGTTCTCAAAATTCGTTCACAGACGTTGCCACAGACGTAGCGCACAGATGTTACTATTTACAAGTGTCCAAGCAAGTGGAGATACTTCCGCTCGAGGGTGAACAATAAAGCTAGTCAAGTAAACTGGCTTTCGGTGTTTGAAGACGGGCTTCGGTTTGTTTAGGGCTGTTAGTGGGGTCGGGCATGACGCATGACGAACAAAGCGGTTAGTCCTAGTGCTGGAACCTGCGGAGAGCGTGTTCAAATTGGGGTGTGGTAAGGCAGAGGGAATATGTGAAAATGCAATGTCTTCAGTTGCAAATAAGGTGACCCGGCT
Source organism: Opisthorchis viverrini (assembly GCF_000715545.1). Lineage (NCBI taxonomy): Eukaryota > Metazoa > Platyhelminthes > Trematoda > Opisthorchiida > Opisthorchiidae > Opisthorchis > Opisthorchis viverrini. The sequence goes on from NW_008751660.1 coordinate 915,653, forward strand.
GATCATAACGCGTAACGGCTGAAGTGGATTGAAAATATTCTTAGTTCTGGTGTTCATAGTTGTACGCCGCAGTGTGCTCCATATAATTATACGCCTCATAAACAGCCTGCAGGAGCTGAGGATGTCAAAAGACTAATAGGCAGGTGTGACATGAGCGATGCAAGGCGATTGTGCTCGTTGGTCGAAACAGATAGGCCTACACGAAGGGTGGGAGGGGATTAAGGAGAGAAAAGTCATGTGGAAGAAGAGAGGCGTCAGCGGTGGCCTGTTTTCACTTACCCGCCCCGATATATGTATCAAGTAAAGCGACCCGGCTGACGAGACCATGCGATGGCCGATGCGACATAATGGTATAATTATTCGTAAGAATAATTGTACGTGGTTTCGATACTGTCTAGGTGCTCGGGCCTATACAGGAAATCGACTAGGGTCCCCAACGGAATCTTTTTTTGCTCAAAAACCTGACAGCAATGCGGCTACGCTTGGCGGAAATGTCAGTGCGTTACATTTTTCGGAGAACAAGTCGCCTTACTTGTTCGAACCTGGAGGCCGGGAAACTTGGTCATACTTCTAACCATTGGCCAGCCTGGTCTGAGAAAATGAACGCCTCATGGTAATCCACAGTATAGCTCAGTGGGTCACGGATGCGTACAAACCGCCACATTACGCTATGGTCCATTGTCTTCGTGACGTGTGTTTATCCGTGCATAGGTTGGACCCATTCATTTCGGACACCTACCATGCAGATGTAAGCAGCAGTTCATCTGTGCAATTCGTATGTGAGCTAATCGGGATGGGACTGGCACTAGTCTATCGCCGTCGTGATGCGCAACTGAGATCAAGAACACATTGAAATCAGTTGATTCACTGCACCACGGCAAAGTTAGATGGGGCAGTGACAAAACCAGTCAAATAATAGGTGACAAACATATGGGGAACTTTTAAGGGCTATCCTTCGGAACGAAGTTGTGGATGACTATTAGAACTGTTACACCTGCTAATGGAACTCTCATCAATTCGAGCTGCCTTCCTTTGTCGTGCAAGCTTGCCACTTTACTGAGACACTAGAGTCAGAGTGATGCTCATTCAGAGAAAGTTTAAAAACATTTATGTAAGCTTGCATCTTTAGAAGTCCTGAAGGAATATTTGAATGGACCGACCAATCCAGCCATCGTGATTTCTTCGGTTGGCATGGCATCTATGCACCAAGAGGATGTTACAGCTTAACGGCTTTAATATTATTACTATTATCATTGTCATTATTATTGCAGTTGGGCTCTGGTTGAGAACCCGAATAGTCCTTTCTGAGTTTTGGCACCCTGGTGATATATAAACACACGTAGAACTATGAACGGTACGAAAACCAATAGGTTTGTGCCACGTGGTCGCCTGTTTGTCAGCAACCGGGTCGTCCTACTTGCTGAATACACTGCATATACTTGGAAGCAGGTTAACGCTGACGCCCCTCATTTTTCTTCAGTATTATGTCTTCCCCTTTTCTGTACCATTTGACGATCACTCTTCCGTAGATCTTAACCACAGACACGTCAGTTTTGCATCCAAAGAAACGACCAGTAGCGTGCTATCAATCACATCTCCCGCTTCTCAGGTCTCCTGTTCCTGTTTTGTGTGAATCATGAAACAAATCGGCCTGAATACCGTCCTGGTGTGTACTCTTGATACTTTTTGGTGGATATTCACTGCGTTTCCAAAATCTCGGACACAACATCCCTGCACCGTATCAAGTTTATGGCACCCTGGTGATATATAAACACACGTAGAACTATGAACGGTACGAAAACCAATAGGTTTGTGCCACGTGGTCGCCTGTTTGTCAGCAACCGGGTCGTCCTACTTGCTGAATACACTGCATATACTTGGAAGCAGGTTAACGCTGACGCCCCTCATTTTTCTTCAGTATTATGTCTTCCCCTTTTCTGTACCATTTGACGATCACTCTTCCGTAGATCTTAACCACAGACACGTCAGTTTTGCATCCAAAGAAACGACCAGTAGCGTGCTATCAATCACATCTCCCGCTTCTCAGGTCTCCTGTTCCTGTTTTGTGTGAATCATGAAACAAATCGGCCTGAATACCGTCCTGGTGTGTACTCTTGATACTTTTTGGTGGATATTCACTGCGTTTCCAAAATCTCGGACACAACATCCCTGCACCGTAATCAAGTTTACGATACCTCTATTTGGACGCTATTGGCTTCGAACTACTGGTGATTTTCCATCTGCTGCTCTCAGCTCCTCAACTAAGACTTATTCGACTGGATCCTCTTAAAAAGCCGGCTTTGCACTGGTCGTTTAACAACTTACAGAGTAACTGTACTGAGCAAAATAGTATTCGTTCTTTCTGGTTTCCGCATGTGCACCATCCACCCACTCGATGAACGGTACTCCTATTCAGCACAGGGAGTTTAGTTACTGTCCCAGTCCTTGATGGTCTCAATGCACAAGTAGGAAATCTCAGTTCATCTGTTCAGCTTGGGCTCAATCCGTAATATCGATGGTGATAGTCTTCTTTAGCTCTGTACTGATCGCCAATTTTCCTTCAGTAGTACTGGATTGAGATGCGGTAGACACTGCTATGATACCTGGCGACCATCTACTGATGGGCAAATTTGGAGTTAAATCGCCGGAACGGCCATTGGCACCCTGTGGTGGGGCTCTGTTCTATCGACTTTTCCGAGCCATGCTTTTGTTTGGTGTAAAATTTCGATAAATTTCCCGGGTTGACCTAAGAAACAGATTCCTCGTGTAACCATGAGAATTTTCTGAACCGCGGGCCAAACAGTCCCGCATCCTCAAGAGACTCCTCTAGTAATTTGGACGAGATAAACACCGCCACTCTCGGCAGGGAACTAGGCCTGTGGTGTTTCTGAAACCCCAACGAATAAGCACTAGGTTGCCCTATTCTTACTTTCACTCCATTGGGACACAGCACAATTCAAGTGAGCAGCCTGTTAGATATAAACTCAAGAATAGCCGGCGTCCAGATAGGGAAACCTGGTGGAATGAGAGGTCCCTGGAAATGAAGGAAGCTAGTACAGCTGGTTGCATGCCCCCTCATCTGATAAAAACGGGGCCGGTCAACGCCACGGTCAACTCTGGACCCTCTTCCGGTTTCTGAAATACTAATATACCTAGTAAGTAGTGAATCTTTTCGTTTCGGTTTGCTCAGGCTGTTTAAACTACTTTGAGGACAAGGATGGGTTCCGAAAATCTGGGGTCAATCAATCACTATGAACTCATTCTAAAAAGGTACCCGAAGCTACTGGTCCATTCTGTACAACCGTAAGCCTCACTTCAAATGTAAATTGCTTCAATAATACCGCGGGGTGTGATCACGTCACGCAAGATACCGATCTGATAGCACTAGGCGGGATTTCGACTAAGTAGGGGATGAATTAAGCACATCTTCGCATTAAGTCAAGTGTTTTAGCCGCGTCACGTGTACCACCGACAAAATGTGGCGATTTTCCAGAATCCAGAAGAATCCTCGGCTCCGTGGATATGTTGGCTCTTCTACATAAAATCTGCTGACGAAAAATACCTTACAAGTTTCTTGATATTCTTCATGTAATTTATTCGCGTACTTTCGGTCGCGTTCGGGTTCGTCAGCGACGTTTGATTTTACCATTTTTATTCAGTTTACTGAAAAAGTCATGAAGCGTACTCCCCCAACATGATGCTCAGATGTGCCTATTTCAACGGTGTAGGCACCTCGCTCTTGGCCATTTTCTCTCGTCACCTTATGCTTCTTGCGACAGGTCTCAACTCCCCGCCTTTGTCCTCGTTTTTCGCTATGATATTCTGCCGTACTTACGTGACAGTTGAGCACCGGTTTCCACTACTAGTCTGTTGCTTTCCATGCCGATGATGGTGATGACGATGCTTCCAAAGTAGTAATGGACACAGAAGGTTTTGAGTACGATTTTCTCAGTTTGTTAAATCGCTGAATGGGCTTCACAGTCCGCAACTCAGGGTCGCAGGCTTTCTATCAGCATGATGTTTGTCAACTGGTGTTCGTCAACCCGCCCCTATCACACTGGTCACTTTTGTCTACATTAATCTCCAAGAGCAGATCAAGGCAATGAAAGATGAAATCAAGTTATTTCTCGGCGCGTTCATACGCTGAGTTGTGCCTGGCAGGGCGTCCATCTTGCGTGTCCTGCACAGCATTGACCTTTTTGATGGTATTCTTTTGAGGGATGTGGTTAATGATATTTAACCGGACTATTCACTGGTTCACTGTCTTCAGATCTTTCTGTTCAATTACAGGATAAGTGCATTTACTTTCTCTTTCTTTTTTCTTTTTTCTTTCTCTCTTTCTCTTTCTTTCTTTCTCATATCACTCATTAATACATACTACATCTCTATGCACCTAAACACTTCCACGCGAACACTCTCGGAGTTTTCACTGTATTCTCAATCTCCGTGCATACCTACAACATATTGATCACCCAAGTGGGTGCGGAGGAATGCACACTGTAAACACAGGATGACCACATTCCGACAAAGTTAGTAGTGGCCGTATGCTTACCGTATGGAGAAATCGCTTTTTCTAAGCAGTGTGTGGTAATGACGTCAAACTACGGAAGAACAACACGCGGATATGACCTTACATTCTCCCCCAACTTTGGCTTTAGTGATCATGTTTACATGTAGGCGGAGGCCCCGCACATACAATCTACCGTTCCCTCGTTCTCGAAACACGAGGTCTACCGAATGTCCTTGGAAATATGAACGAATGGGCCATTCGGAATGTGCACATTCTGACAATACCAAATAGAATGTGAAGTTTTCTTTTCAAGAGCGACTGTCAGTACTTCCGCGAAGCAAACTACATTTTATCCTCACTTCCTCCAAATTAAGTCTTACGGGGGACCGTCACAAATGTAGGAATATTGTTTCCTATGTTCCAGTTCGAACCTAAACTGTTCGGTGCGACGACTGCTGTACAGTTTCACTCGTTATAGTCTAGGGAAGTTGCAGTGGTCCGGTAATCAAGCTCAGACGGCCAGTCGACTGAATTTTCAATGTTACATTGGTTGACCATTTTTAAGTAGAGAGTCTATCGAAACTCATGGTATTGCCATCGACCTATGAAGGCTATCACCAAATCCTGCTGCTGGTTTAGACCGTTGGACAAATGGCGTCTTTGAAAATGCAAAAATCCAGCTTACCTTCAGTTGAACCTGATTACTACGGCGCGAAGCAATTTGGAACACTGCTAATGTTAGGCAAACACATAAGTGCTAGTGCACAACATTTCTGTGACACGTAAACATGATCTTTGTCAACTCAACGGTTGGATGAGAACACGTCTTCGAGACGTATGAAGGGCGTGACACAGCTTAAACGAGACTATTCCCACTCCTGAATGCGCCTAGATACTGGCCGAAATGAAACAAATCGCATTGGACGATTGTTTCGACATTAAAATTTCAACTATATTGCTTTCAGTTCTTGAAAGTGAGTGAGTGTCTGAAGATGTTCGCTCTCCGAGAGGATGCAGGTGCAACTTTCCATCTAAATGCCCCACGGCGTAACAACCTCCGTCAGCCATATATTGTCGCCAAGCCCACCTTGACCGCTCTGCGCATTTGACGTTAGTGGTATATCACTAAGTGCCACGTTACCACGAGCTGATGGCTAGCTTTTGACACCAACAGGTGTAGGAGGAATGGACAGAATGGATTTTCATTGTGAGAAATCGGTGTGCAAAGTTCTTTCAGCTACGCAAGAACGTCGACAGCTTCGCAGACCTTGGTTAGTTTGCCATCAGGGATGGCAATATTAAGAGTGAGGAACGAGGAAACGCAACGATCTAGATGAAAAACAGGGTGCAGATGTCAAAATTTCAGCTACTGATAGGTAGATCCTTCGAACTGCGCACTAGCTTTGTGTTTGCTCCTATCCAGTCTTGGGCGACCTGGCGATATCCCAGTCCTCAGGCTTCCGTCATATTGCAGGTTTGCACCGGATGAGTGCCACAGCCGAAACAGCGTTCATTAAAATGGTCAAATTAAATGCACGATAATTTGTTAACTCAAATCCACACAACAATGGACAATCCAGGATTTGCACACGGATGGTTGGAAAACCAGTGTGCATTTTTGGCGAACAGTGTAGGTGAAATTTGACGTGGCATGTCATATCCCAATATATGCCACCTATACAAAGGCATCTTATGTTCGTGTTATTCCACCCAGTTAGGCTTACGGCTAATGTATGATCGAAAACATTTAATATGGCCTTCCCGGAGCTCATTGCAAGTGCTGGTCACCGTGGGGCGTTTAAGATCACCTCGTTTTCTTTTTTTGTGCATCCAGGGTCAAATCTACCATAAATGAAATTGCTGCTTTACGCATTCTGCTCCTGATTGTGTTGTGCTTCTCTAGGTTGTCGTAAAAGTCTCGATTAACTTGATATACTACTCATAAGATTGTGGACAATTTTTCGACAGCCCACGTGGGGCGGCCTAGTGCTGCACTTTCAGTTGCTTGAAAACATTGTAAACGAGAGATTCAGCTGGGTTCCAAGTGAGTCTTCCACAAGACCAAATTTGTTTGCCACTGGATGTATTTCGCTAATATCGATTAATTTGTTGCGGCGTAGCAAGTACTTATCCTACTAGAACTGACGTCCTCCCGCTGTTGATGGCCGAATGCGAATCCTAATGCTGTTACCTGTTGAGCGTGTGTTCGACGATGTTTTTGTTGTCTGTCGATCCTTACTACGCCTCGTGTAGGTTAGCAATGTGCTGGATTGTGTTGCTTTGACGCACGAAGTAACTATGCTTGTGGTTTCGGTGCCACTACATCTCCATTGAGTCGCTATTGGTAAGCCAAAAAATCGATGATTGCACGTCAGGTAGTGGCTGCTTAGACATTTGGAACTATGCTTGTGGTTTCGGTGCCACTACATCTCCATTGAGTCGCTATTGGTAAGCCGAAAAATCGATGATTGCACGTCAGGCAGTGGCTGCTTAGACATTTGATGGCGGTGAATAACTCAGAAAAAATGTCAGGTCATCGTGGGATGATGATTGCACGTCAGGTAGTGGCTGCTTAGACATTTGGTGGCGGTGAATAACTCAGAAAAAATGTCAGGTCATTCGTGGGATGACTATGCGTCGACATTTTCAACATCACATGACTGAGTGGAACGGCTTACGTGCATCACAGTCAAAAGGTCCTACTTGTTCGTTGGGCCTTATTTTATTAGCTGATGATTTTTGTACTGGTCTGGGTTTGGAAGTTTGTGGTGCGATCTTGAGTTAGGAATCGCCACTCCAATTTGGGAAAGTGAAATTCTGACTTGGAATAATGATCGAATGGGACGGACAACATTGGGTTTCCTTGCAAATGACCTCGTGTGGTGCAACAGCTGATTGAGGAAAGGCGAACGACTATGGGGGGATAGCGAACGACGCTCACCTGGGCAGCGTTGGATGAGAGTTTGGCTGCGAAAAATACGATCCATTACGGGCGCTTCCCACTGTACCACACGTTGATCCAATGATTGTCACAAACGTCATTCTACCTTGGTTATTGATTTCTCAACCTAGCTTGGCGAACCCCAGACTGGATCAACCTGAGGAGTATTGTGCTGTCTATATGCTGGAACACGTGTGGTCAAGTCCGAGTATGTTCCATTTTCAAAGCGTAGTACAACGGGACTTTGAAGCACATGGTTGTATGCTTGTTTTTAGCCTCACTACAAATTTGCGTCAGTCTATTTTCCAACCGCCTATTTCACCTCCCCACATTCTTGAAAAAAATTACTGATCTGGGTGTTTGAACTATGATCAGCTTTCAGGCTAATCTGATTACGCTGATTAATCAGGCTATTTCGCTCATTGATAGTCGATTCTTGCGGAGACCCTGATACTTGAGGAGCGGTGGATCTGGAATTCAGTTCGATGTTAAATGGGTATATGTGGCTGGACCGCAATCTGCTCAGCCGCACGATTCCCCCTCCATCTTGCAACTCATCAAATAAGCGTAGAGGAAATCAGTGGTGTGACCCTTTGACTAATAGATTTGGGCAGTCGATTGCACCGTCATACGTCCGCCGACCACTTTTGAACAACCGAATTATAGGAAATGAAAGTTATCATTCCCGGTTTAACCAAATGTTAATTCAGAGCTATCCGAACAGATCAACAGCAATGATTGCGAAACTGTATGAGCACATATTGCGCCCACCAGGCCTGTTCACTTATAACTCAGTTTTTCATTTACTCGTTTTTCCTTTATATCACTCAGTGCTTGCTGCACGCTTTGGTAGCATTGTGTAGTACGTGAAGACTGAAGTGAAATTGGGGAGTTTGAAATTCACTTTGCTGGTATCGGAAATCCTGGCGTCCAGTTCAAATTTATGAATTTTGAAACGTGATACAGCAGTCCAAACTATAGACAAATCAAAACTATGGCGATCCCCAGGAGGCAGGAAGGCTGAGGTGCCGGAGTATGTAGAAAGGGGTAATTGAAAAGCTGATGGGTGGTTCAAATCACATAGCTTTTGGTAAGAAACTCACACATTAACGTTTTGGCTTCCCCGGTTTACACTATCTAATAGAACTCCATTCATACGTATCTCATTCATTGATATTCGACGTCAAATCCAAGTAGCATATACCACCTGACAGGTAATTATGTTTCGTGCTTCATGATTATACAGACTGGTATAAAAGCATCGTCCAGAGACAACTCGTTCCACGAAAATAACATGCACCTCTGATTATCTTCTCGGTTGTATGCTTCAGGTGGTGTTGCCGCTGATTTGATCAATTAATGAGCGAGATCGATTCAGAATAGTCGGTGATAGTCGCCATTCAAATATATGGGAATACTTTTGTTAGTTTCTGCTTTTTTCATTCTATCATTCTTTTCCCCTCCACCATACGTTTATGCCAGTCAACCAAAACAGAGAGGAGACCTTCGACGTTCAAGGTTAACAGTGTGTGAAACTTTGACCTAATCGATTGAAGATCACGTATACTCAGAGTATTTGGATTTTCTGGTGTCGCTTTTTTAACCTAAAATTGTCGTACAGCGTCGGAATATTGCGAGGACTGAATTCCTCCGAGGTTGTCAAAAATTTGGGGACATGTTAGGACGATGTATCCTTTGGTCAGTAACCACAAAACGAGTTTATTTACAAGTATAGTCTTCCTCTTTTACAAGGACCAGTTTCGAGTATCACTGGAAGCTTTCCTGTCAGAGCTATTGCTGGCTGTCAGTTCTACATGAAAAGGGGTATAAGAGGTACTTTTTGTTCCCAACTACGGATGCCTGTTGTACTTGGAATTAATGCGCCTCAGAATGCTTTGGTAGATCCCCATATGCCCCATCAAACCAAGACACTCTCACTGCATGTTGTGCATTCCAGTGTCTGAAGAGCCCATATTTTATTCCGAACCTGAGTAATTTATAATATTCTTATGGTTAATGTTGACCAGTGCTGTATAATCTGACGATTGCCCCTACTTTATTGGGGGTATTCTCGAGTGAATGATACGATAAGCACAGAAAAGTATGAGGCGCCTGGGATACCCAAAAATTTGCCGCGACTCCGACATACGACTCATGAGTAACCTAGGGATAACTCACCATTAGTTTCTCCCTTCTCATCGGGTAGAATTAGTCCTCAAACTCGAACCACTCTTACTTTTTACTTGAACAATTCTGATTTGTATTTTAAATGTTTACGGACAAACCCATGCATTCACGCGAATCTACAGTACTCTGTTTTAGATGCGAAACTGGTTAAATGCGCCCATACTCATTGCCACATTTATGGAAGAAACTCGGGTTTGAAAACGGGTCCCCACATCTTGTTGCATCCTTAAAAGATTGCTGCCGCTGTTACTGATCGGATGGCTGCTGAATTGTTCGCCGAGCTCGGCATTAGCTCGGAAACGTTCCGTCACTAATCGAGACTATATCATCAGTGCGCGGCTGGGTAGGCATCTTTTTCTTAATTGCTTGCGTTTTTTTACTTTTCGATGAGGACCTACCGATATGGCCAATTGAAAGGTACCTTTATCACAGTTCTATCGATTCGCTCACCAGTGTTTTGCGATGTGACCTACAATCTTTGCACCCAATCGGTGCATTGAGTGGCTACTTTTCGAGAACTTTTCCCTGTTCGGGTTTGTCAGTTTCTGATGTGTTGATTATTGGTATTCATTCCTTAAACATGATAAGCTATCATAGTATTTTCTGTTTTAGTAAATATCTGGTTGATCTTTCTTCTCTCAATTTTATCACTTTGCATTCTGTTCTTCCTGTTTTTTTGGCTATTTGAACTTTTTCGTTTGACGTTTTGTTTTTGGTATACTGGAAGAGTTCTCTGTGTTGCATTGATTTACTGGGTGCCTTTTCTTGTTATGACATTCATTTGTTATTCAGTTCGGCTCGTTCATTTATTGTTCTCTTGTGTGTTTTAGTCAGCTTGACTAATTCTTTGGGGTTGGATGCATTGTGCGCGATCTCTGCGCATCTCCTCTGGTCTCTAATGCATTTTTGGGTTATGTTGCCCTGGAGCTTTCTTGTGCTTAGCGGTTGCTAGATCGGGTCGATTTCAGTGTATTTTTTGGTGGCATTTTTGGTGTAGTACCACGCTACCATTCAGTCACGTTTCCTCTGGGTTCCTTTGGGCCAACAGGTGAATTTTGTTTCAGTTGATTTCACGCTCATTCGGATTTTGCGCACAGAGACGAGTAAAATATGATCGCGTCCTTCTGTTCATGTAGCCTGGTAGAAAGCTTTCCTCCTGTTAATCCTACCTAGTGTTGGTGGCAACCTTCGCATCCTGTATATCACGCTGATCCTCCTCAATACATCCAGTTTTCCTTTTGGTTCTGACAGTGTTTTCCACAATGTGTTTGCAGTTTCATAGGCCACTGTTGCAACCTCCTTGATGTTATTTCCGGCATGCTGTTCCCTTATGAGAGCGTGATTCATTAGCCTTCTTTTTCCGTCGTTGTTAAAATGAACCATCATAAACTGCGTCTCAAGGGAGCAGGAGACAAGTGGACCGTATCGTTTCCAATTAATGGTAGGACGCAACATACAATCATGTCGAGTGCAGCTTGCCTAGACTCCCAACTGTAATAACTTATCCAAACGATAAAACAGACAGCGCTCCGTTACTGACTGTACTTTGATTGCAAGTAGTGTAAAACTTATCTCGCATTTGCTTGAGAACGCAACAAAGGCCAAGCTAGCTCCATCACCAAGTCGTTACTTCTGGAGCTTGGTAGACTGGCACTGCGAACTTAGAGCATCAGCTGCTTAGCTAACTGGTGTACAGTGCTGAAGAAAGTTTGGCGTGAAGCTTAGCTTCGCCAGCTGCGCTCTTTTGCCTAGTGCGGGCGGACAGATACCGGATTGTATTTATTCATGGTAAGGTGTATTTTTCGCAAACCGATCTCAACACAAAACCGATGGGTACATGCATAGAAGGAGAAACCTCTTGGGATTTCGTGTGCCTATGTAAAGTGGTTTTGTTGCCACTTTCATTCGAAACCGATTTCACCAGGAGTGACTCGATATTGTCATTCCAGTGTTAACGAAACCGGAGCAGTCTGATTTTGGTAGTCATTTGAGACGTACTGCTTCAAGTCCACTAATCATCAATACGGAGTCGGTGGTTTCTCTCCTACAAAAGAAGCGAAATAGTCCAGGAAATATATTACAAATGTCTGTAATCAATGCTTTAAAAACATATCTGTTTTTTTCGTGCAACCGGTACGGAAATGTCAGCTGACTTCTCCGTATTCAGAACTTCCCGAGTTAGAAGGCCCCTACTGTGAGTCCGATTTTCACGCGGTAGTCTGTAGTTCGTCAAAATGAAATGTGACGCATTGAGAACCGTCTGCTCTCCATATGCTTTGATCGATCGAAGACTTCGGACTTCGCGTGCAACAGTACGGTCTCTCAGTTAACCATTCATGCTGGCAACTCGTGATCGCCCGTGTCTTGATTTCGTTGTCCGTTGGTAGCCAGTAGACACGAAATATCTTACATGTAAGGTAGCAGATTATGCAGTTACCATGTAAGTGCTGCTGTGGTATCAAGTCATAATCGGTCTTTTCTGTTAATCTGCAGCAATCCACAACACAGTGTTGGCGGTGTGTTGTGACTTGTTGAGCGGTAGTGCAACTCTGTATCAATCCCTCGGCTTCAAGCTCCTCCCACTATGGTATATAAAAGGCCACGGTAGCTTCAGACAACCCTTTATGCAGACAAAGGAAAATTATTCCAACCGTATTTATAGGACAATGACAGAATGTTCCACAAGGTTGTGCTAGAATCTCCGTGAGAGGGCGAGAAGCGTCGACTTAAAGATGTTCAATCCGGATTGGCTGGCATTTTGACCAATCAGGGTATGCCTTCGTTCGGTCCGTATACTGCACGTGGCATATCTGTCCGAATGATGTTCGGTTATTAGGTAGGGCTGGCCTCCGGACACAGTGGTTCGGTGTGCAGCACGCCCTGCCTCACTACATATGATTGCAGGTTGCTCACTTAATGGGTCATGTATCTTATCCTGACAACCACATTAAAAGCAGTTAGTTTAACCTTCAGAAGACCGTATGTAAAAGCGATGCTCCAAGCAAAAGATGCTTTTCGCGTTCACATCACTGTCATTTGAACAGTCTGTGTCCTGTCCATGCACAGTTATTCCGATGGGTTCATACCAAAGGAGGAAGTGCCGGGCTGCAGTTTCACTCGTATTAGAGCTCATCAGCATTGCATTTCCTTGACCATATCGGGCTTTGAACTCTGGACATCCGGAATGCCTGGGCAGTATGGTACCAGTATCCCACCAGTTCACATTGGGCGCATCTGATTTTTGGCATTTGAACAGTGTGATTAGCTTGCCCGACTCCTCGGACGACGCCCAGTAAATGTCCTGGTTTACCACTGAAGTGTGCGCCACAGAATCTGCTTACGGTAAAGCATTGCTAAGTGGTTAGAGTATGAGTATGTTGTTTCCAGTTATCTTAATATTGTCATTCTTTGAGGGTCAGTACCCGTTCTGCTTTGCGCTTGGTATTGGCGCTGAAAAAGGCTTCTTTTTCAAGGGAGGGTCGAATAAGTCGTTAGCACCTGGAAATTTGTAGCGTTGCTGTCCACTTTGGCGCGAAGTTTGCCCCGCCTAATTGGTAAGCTTTTAAGATGGTCTCACGATACGTTGCTGGTCCAAACGCTGCGAGAAAGTATAGCTGGCCACCGAGGCACGACTAGATATTATATATGACACCAGGTCATATCGCCATCCCATCTGTTGCGAATAAATGTGATGACTAAAATATGTCGAACACGCGATTTGTCGATTATGTTGCCATGCCATACTGGCCATTTTGTCGTTGCTACACCAAGTACTGTGCCAAGACAAGATTCTCCCCCAAACAAGGCTGTTTTCGTATCTTCGGGATGTGTGTTTCTCGAGAGTACTAACAAGGCTTTTTTCGTATCTTCGGGATGTGTGTTTCTCGAGGGTACTAAAAAGGCTTTATCAGGAAGGTCAGCCTCCTGAAAGCAACCACTGAATGCCCAGAATCTACCGGGACTCTCAGCTCCGCTGGGTGTTGACCAGACAGACAACGCCTCCTCAATATGCAGCGCGTCACAGCCTTGCATCAAACCCAGACAGCGCGAGTCAGCGTTGATCAAGGACAGACAACGCCTCCGCAATATGCAGCACGTCGCTGTCTCGTACTAAAGCCAGACCGTGTGCGTCAGCATTGGACCAAGTTCAGACAGTGTCCTTCCAATAAAAAGCTTGAGGCCGTTGTGCTTTTCGCACCCGCGCTCTCGCACCCACTTTGTTGGGATATAGCTACTGTGTTCCCTTCTATGAGCCTTTTTCTCTCCGACACTAGGCACTGGAGCGGGTCAGCAGCAGATACCACAGGCCGGCGAATCAGCAGATACAACAGGCTTATATTCAGTTGACCTAGTGGGCATGTACCATTTAATCCGCAAGATCCTTGAGTGGCCTAAAACGTTAGCAATAAGCCTTGTTGACGTTTTTAACTTCAAATGAGACACTGGTTACTACTTATCAGCAATATACGTCACACGAATGTTTTATCTGAGCTTGTGAGAACGAACTCAAATGACAGCTCAATTGAGCTCACATAATCCTGTTTGATCGGTAGTTGGTGCCTAGCTTCGCACTCCGTTACTCCATCAACCGCTTCTAATTTTTTCTTGGTCACACGATGTTCTAACAGGCCCCGGTTGTGTGTGACTATACTATACCGAGCATTTTGCTCACATGAAATTACTCAAGCTTGCCTGGTCGTCCAACTGGTTTCTCCGTTTTTCCTGAGTTTTACTGCGACAACTTTGTGTCAGAGATACTATTAACGTCACATTCTATGTTGTTTGCTTATGTTGCCAGGCGCGACAAAATACTCAGAAGGCAAAACGGATGGACAAAGCTGTTGCATAAGTCGAATGACATGCTACAAACGCGAATCTTCTGGTTGTTAAAGTCATCAAAAAGCCCCATAAATCTTAACCTTTATGTTTTGGAGATTAAAATAGGGATGAGCTAACAGTCCATTTATTCCCATATATCCAGTTCGGTTAGCGTGTGCAACAGATAGTCGAAAATTTTCCGTTGGGTGGTTGTCTTCTTTCTTTCTTTTCCATTTTGTAGCTTACGCACCAAGCGGCCGCGAATGTAAGTGAGGGAATCATATCTGGACACGTCGTTTTTCATCTGACGACTATTTGTCCGATTGGTTGATGTCAACAAAAAAATCTGAGGTGGTCTGTTTTTCGGTATGGACTTCACACCTTCATAGTGCGCAAAGTCTCAATTCAGGATTTCTCACTAACCTGGGAAATTTGGATTTTTTGATGAATCTACTTATTTTGGCAGTTGAATAAGCCGTGACGGTGCATAAATCATCAAAGTGCGAGCAATATTCACCAACTTTGGTGTCAGAAGTGAATGGTTAGTTAGTTTAAGCTACTCCAATGGTTAAGGCCAGAAAGCTCATGGTTCGGCATCCCCAACTGCTCCCGTTTTGGCGTGGATGACTTGGCAGTATCTCAACCCTCTTGCTCAGATCGGGCGATATGACATCTAGGCATCGCGCCAGTTTCACCACTGAAAGATGATCTGTTTTTTACTTTCTTTGCCAACCTCCCCCTGGATCTGTCACCATAGAAACGACCAGAGTTTGTTTACGTTTATCTATCGTCAAATTATAATCGAAATCTATACCTATAAGCACTGTCAATTTACAGTGGTGCTTGTTATCTTCCGTATGGAGTTGAAAGCCGACCAAAGAGGACGAGGTCGTTCCCTCCAACCCGCCCCCGTTGACTGTTTTAGTAGACAGTTTTGGAATTGGAATTTTCGTCCACCCTGCGGTCCGTCCTTAATGGGGGTACTGTTTTCTGAAACCAAAGGTTGTTCTATCAGTTGCATTCTGCCAAGCGGTGAACATTCATTTATGTCATTCGAAAACATCACTCATTATAATACTTATACTGACTGACATGATTACAAATCATTTTCAAGGGGTACGATTTCGGATCTGGAACACATTCTCTGTAGGAAACACACATGCTATTCTGATGAAGACCAAATGCTGCCGAACCAAACGGTGGATTCTTGGATAGGAGCCAGTGTGTTCTGCCCGAACTTCCTAAAGTATTCTACCACGTGAATTCCAGAATTCTCCGACGGAATTCTCCAGACGCACAACACCGTTGCAGAGATGTTTTGCAAATTTTCTCTGTACCAGTGTTAATCCATAAGGAATGCAATGCTTTTGAGTACCAAACATTTTATATTCTTTATAGACCGCCTTCCACTTTTTCTTCAAGATCCAAACCTTATGAATAGTGTATTACGTCTATAAAGAATGATATCACCTTCGATCTGTTGCCCCGGTACCATAGAGCTGATTTATTTCCCCTTTGAAATCAAGTTTAGCCGCATCTCCAGAGAACGGAAGCTCAGTTTGTGATACAGGACCAATCAACTGTTCGCTCAAGTGGGGAAGGCACCCACCATGAGGAACCGCTGTCTCAGGCTCGTTTGTCAGTTAGTTGAGGGAGTTAGACCAGTGAATTCATAAGAGACTAACCGCAAACATTCACCCTCACGGTCACTGTATCCTCCGAATCCACTAACCCTGACTAAGTGTCGATCAAGTAAGAGTAATCCTATCTCGAAGATTAACCACCATACGGGTCGGTTTATTGGATGTATAGCCCACATGTGCAGACCATGAGCCCTCAGTCTACTTACTGGGTGGATGCAACTACTTCAAGATGATCTAGTTCCTTACTTATCGGATACCAAGTTAGCACATCTTCGTGTGACTGCATTCCGGAACGTTTACGAAACAGTCACCGTCGAGATAAGGAAAGCTCATCAGCACAACGGATGAACTTCTTGCTCCACATGTGTCCACACTGAAGTAACCTTTCAGTTATAGCCTCAGTACCCTCATCTGATGCCCTTGGGAAGCAAAATAACGTTTACTCTCAACAGTTGCATCACGATCAAGTGGGAAAGGTCAGCAGGATCACCACTCGACCTCTGCCAAATTTTTATCTGTTCCTTGCGGACTTCAAGTGACATTCTGCTTTTTTATCATCAAAATGTAACCTTTGAAATATGAGGATAAGATCACCACTCGACCTCTGCCAAATTTTTAGCTGTTCCTTGCGGACTTTGTGACATTCTGCTTTTTTACTGTCAAAATGTATCTTTGAACTATGAGGATAGGAACTTTTCTGGAGGCACTTTTCAGTCGCGTATTTTATTTGTGTACTTAATTGTTTACCGGAAGACCAACATGCTAATTCACTAGTTCCCAGGCTCACTGCTATAATAATCCCAAGCTACTTTCTGTCTATACACCGCGTGGCATGTTAGTTGCACCGACGCATGTCCAGATCGATGTTTTCAACTGCTCTGATAATTTGGCACTATCTTGAAATAAAGGTCTCTGAAACGAACCCATCCTCCACATACTTTACTTACAATAGCTAGCTGGTCCCAAAACACTCTAATGGTTGTTTACTCGAAACCGAAAGTACTTTTTTCTCAGTCATCACAACAACAGCCTAAATTTGAGCGAGCACACTAATTCTGTTATTTTTCTGATGAAGAAGTTGAATCCCAGCTCAATCTCTCATTTCTTTTATTGTTTAAATAGATTCGCTGCAAATAACCAACCCATGTTTCAGATGCTACGATATTCGAAATATCGTAGCATATCTTTTTGTCGGAGCACAATGCTCACGAGGTTGCTGAAAACTCCTCGACAGCCCACGACCGACTTTGCGATTCTTGGGCTCATCAGGTGGGCGCGATCCCCAAAGAATGTCACATTAGATATTCAGCTAGGATTCATTTGAGTTCTCCGTTAGCACGAAGTTAATTTGCAAACGGATTCATTTTGTCAGTAGCTTCTAACTTGGCATTCAAGTGGGATATAAGGTTGATGAGGACTCAGGGACTCAGTCTTCCCGACGAGCCTGAATAAAGACGAAAGTGGTTGTGCGCTGTTGATTATATTCAAGCAACCTTACAAGCATTGTGTTCTGTCCCAATAGATTTATCAAGCAGTGATTTGAAGTGACAACATCGCCAAAAAATTCAAAGGGCACTCGCCATGTACTTTCTTTGCCCCGGCCAAACGGTTCCCTTGTCTGAGCTGCGTCTACTCCATAGACTCGATATGCATTTTTAATCCCTCATGGACTTTTAACCCTTGACATGTCGAACCGATTTGGTCGACCATCTTTTTGACCATTTTGCGTTACTGCGTGTTGTGTCCAGGTGTGTGTCGCTAACTAAGATCGATTCACCGTCTTCTTCGGGCCTTCTTTGGACTTGAACTACTTCGTGCAACAGTTTAGACGGAAACCCCCGTGGTTTGATGTTTTTACTATTATCATTCATTTTTGGAGATTATAGTCACAAACATAAAAAAGTGTATGTAAGCGATGGATACGAAAGAGTAACAGGAGAATATGGGAGAAAAGAGAGAAACGTCTTATTTGAAATCATGCCAAGAACTGTTCCAGTCTGATGAGGTGAATCCCAAAGTATGTAAAGATTTTGATATGGGAACACGCGTCTAAAGACCAACAACCGAAGAATGAACAAACAATGGTGAATGCGTATCTTATACATGTAGTACCGTATCTTTTGATAAATCTCAAGAATCCACAATTTCTGGCTTGTGATTTTGCGTGTCACTCAAGTGGGTTTTCCTGAATACGTCGAAGTACTCTACAGTACTCAAATTATGGAAGTTTCCGTCTAAACTGTTGCACGAAGTAGTTCAAGTCCCAGTCGAAGTACTCTACACGCTAATTAGAAAAAAACCTGTTTAAATGAGAAATAGGTGAGAGTTAATCACATCGTTGATCAACCGTTCATGGTCAAACAGTTAATTGTTCAGACTATTAACTGGGAGGTCGTGGGTTCGAAACCTCCCGGAAGTTATTGTAATGTACATTGCTGTTAATTATTTATAAGACAGCTTAAAAGGGCTTTTCGGTTTTTTGCCATAGATTGGCTTTACTTACAGGATGACATATCTATGAAAAGTTCACAAGTCTCCTGAAACAAGTAATCGGGTTCGACAAACACTCATTTGCACGCCAGTTAGTTTCCACGAGAGACTCACCTGAAACCCAGCTGGTTCTCTCACTGATGCTGGATTGTGACTTCCTGATGAGCTCCAAGAGGAACGGGACCGGTTGTGTCGAAGACTGCTCAGAAACCTTATGATTAGTGTGTTACGTCTGTGTATTGTATCGCGACATCTCGAATATCGTACCAACTGAAAAAGAAGTGGCCTGATGCAGTATATTCTACTGAAGAAGAATATTATAAATGAGAGGTTCAGCTGGGTTTCAGTCGAGTCTCCCATCAAAGCCAAATTGGTATTCAAATGGGTGTAGTTGTCGAATTTCGTGCAATGTGGGTTCAAGCAGAGAGTAAGTTTGACGGGAAACTGGAGACTGCGCCTACCTGATGAGCTCGAAGTAAAAGGACGAAACTGGTCATGGACTGTCAAAGAGTTTTCGGCAATCTCATAAGCAATGTGTTGTATCTAAGGAGTAATGTTTACAGAGACTCATGGTCCACGCCTGCCACGTGAGCCTTAAGAAGTGTGCAACGTTAGAGGGCTTGCGAAACTTTTTCTTGGTCCTTTAAAGTAGTGCGTTTGTGAAGAAAAATAGTTAATTACGATACTGTTCTTCGAGTGGCTTTTCGAAGGCGTAGTGGTACATGGGTATGTCAGCCAGCGTCAAGTCTGGTGGAACATTCAGATAATTAATTAGACACGTTATTCGTCTTATGTCACAGAAATATTACTGAGGACTATCCACACTATGGGTGTACAAAATAAGGAAAAGACGCGGAAACTACAGACCGTACCGCTCAAATCTGTTTTGCTGATCAACGCATGGCCGGAATGCTCCAAGTCAAAAGAAGAGGACAGAAATCTGCTTTTCCTTGCAGCTTTACCAAACTTGTAACTAATATCTTCACAGTCACTTAGGCTGATGTGTACTCCACGGACTGATTCGTCTTGGTTTCTAACCCTAGCAACATGGCAGGTGCAACCACTGGTGCATATGCACAAGTTTTTCGATCATGACCCGATAATTATGTCTTTGTTAGGTAGCCACAAGTCAGAAACATGAGTGGTAGTTCTAAACTGACACGGAAACAGTCCGACCCCAGTTTGTCTAGAATTTCGTGTATCACTATCTTAAGTTGCTCTCTGGCAGCAGTGATGAATGTCAGTGAATGTCGTAAAGATGAAACAGCCGCACACTGCTGCTCGTGTCTTCAACCAAGATTGTCGTCACTGACAAGATGAAGTCCCCATTAAAAATATTGTTTTACTTGGTTGCTGAATACTACCAAGATTCTGCATCTGACCAACTGAAAAATACCCTTTGTTGGGTGAGATTTCAACGGCGTGTGGTGTATATTTCGATTGCTACGGATTCATTGCCAGACTTAATATTTCATTTGAACAAGTGGACGACAAGAATCACGCACATTGATGTAACTTTCATCCGGAAATTTGGCTACTGGGAAGCTTCAGCTAAGTGTCATTTTAATATTTCATTTGAACAAGTGGACGACAAGAATCACGCACATTGATGTAACTCTCATCCGGAAATTTGGCTACTGGGAAGCTTCAGCTAATCAAAGTGTCATTTAACACCAGGTCATGTGGTGAGAACATCGACGGACAGGTAGCGTTTTCTCTCGTTCAGCCGCTAGCCATTCGTCCATAACTGTACGTTGGCGTTCAAACGTATACCCGGAAGGCTGTGGGTTGAGATTTGCCAGGTGAATGCACTTGATGATTTCTAAAAAAAGATAAAACTTCTGCACAGTACTTTTGGACTTTCAGCATAGACCAACTTCTACTGCAGGACGGAACCAACTACAATTTTCAAATCTGTCTACAAACTTCAGATAGTCTGCTCAGAGAATGGGGTCTCACAAGCCAAGTGAGCTCTTGGAAAATTGGTATCTTGGGGAGCTAGCTAACATCGGATCACGTGGCGTAAACTTCGTTCGAAGGACGGTGGCGATTGCTCCGTCTAATTACGAGTTAACCACACTCGTAATAAGCAATTCGTGACTGAATGGTATAATCTTCAAGTACTTACCGTAAGGATTATGAGATATGGTTTATGAATCCAAAAAAGGATGTACAGTGGTTCTCAACTTTCTAACATAGGTTAGATTCAATTTCTGGATGAAATTGAGGCTCAGAGCATGCGATAGAACGTTGAAGAAGATCGCACTGGCCGGCATTTACGTGCTTGTGAGTCTTGGAAAACTGGTGTGAAAACTTGGACCAACAGAGCTTTTGGACGTTATGTCACACATGTTGGATCGGAGGAAACCTGATTTACTAGTCCGATACGCACACTTCTGCGAGCAGTTTTTCCCGTGTATATCTACCTTTGATGACATCAGCAGTCTGTTCCATACCAGCCACCAAACAGATGACCTTGTCTAGTTCGCACGATCAGTTGTCTTCTTGTTTTGCTCACGTAGAGCACACCATATCAACCGTTATCAGTTATTCTTGCACGCGGCTACCGTCCGGGTCGGTCTCGGTTCTCTCTCCCTCTTCAGGTGGCTGGTGGGTTGGCGATTCAACAGCACACTAGGCAGATAAGCAGTCCAGCAAACAGTAGCGTTGAGTTCTATTCCTTTTTTGCTTAGTTGACGTTACAAATCACCTAATTAATCACGGCGGGTTCGACCTCTGGAAACGAAAACGATATAGCTGCAATGGTGCGAACTTTAGGCAGAGCAAAATGCCAGGTCCCGGGTGGCCCGATGATCGATTTAGGGTCTCCGCGTGGGCTTCTTCATGCTAGCTGATGGCTCCCATCTTGGAATGTTGTGAGAACGTTGCTTCATTAATAAAGGTATGGAAGAGACGTAAAGGATCCATGCATTATTTACCATTGTCGTCTGAGAAAGCTTTAGTGCATAACTGTGATTTTTACACCCAGCGGTATATTGATTCAAGTTTTAATGAGCTAACCATCCAAGCTATCGTAATTTTCTTATTATGTCAGACACTACCTGCATTCATGTTTGTTCGCTGAAGTGGATCAGCGTATCATACTTGTCAAATGTGTTTAAAAAACTGGAGCAGGTCACTCAATGTTACAGACTAGATCATGCCTCAGTTGGTATATTCCCTACAAGTTGGGAAGTAAACCTATTATTAATATCACTGTATGGAAAGGCACGACTTAGGCGTCAGTTCTTTCAGCACGTGTTGAGCAAACTTGATGACAAGCGTTGTTAATGGGATGGGTCTTTGTAAGATCATTATGGTCGCGTTTTGTGTGTCAGGATGGAAACCAGCCAACCGTCTGGCGCGCTAAAAATAGCTCTGACTTTGATCTGAGACCACTGCTTAGAGGGTTGTATGAAGAAGGGGGGAAATATGCAACGTCATAATGTCAAATTTTTGCTTAATTTTCTTATAACACCATACTCAGCGGAGGAATTTATTAGTGCAATTAACATCTTTTTGTCTAGTCATCAAAACAGCTTCCTTTCTGTGTGATCTTCAACCTAGAATGACCAAGTTCAATCGGAATCGGCTAGAATTTTTGTTACACTTTAGTCCAATCAGGACAGTTTGGTGGAAAGGGGGCCCCATCCAGCAGTGTCATATCTTCTAGTGGATTTCTGGAGGATGGCATTACCGCACGATTGTTGACTCTGCTCCTTAGCCGGACGATGCTCGTTTCTCCGAAACCTTAATCTGCAGAATGAAAATTTTACGTAAAAATGTAGCATTTTTTATACGTCTGCTCACATCAAAAACCACCACAACCTACCTTAGTTTGGTTGCAACTTGTTTTAATCAATCTCATCTCACTTCTTACCGTTTGGCGCGCATTTCTGTTTTAAAGTTTGTAACGTAATTGGAACCAGACTACACCTGCTAAAGCGTGTTTATCGCACGATCCAATGTATGTATTTCTCTCTCCCTATTACAGGTAGGCCCGATGAGCCATCGCGAGTCCCAGATAGGAAGCTGTAGTCTGAGTGTAAACACCTCTGAATGACCTTGACATACTTCTGTGCCTCACTTGATTTGCGCTTGTGGTTTCGGTTCCAATACATGAGCCGTGTTGCCACACTCCGGTCTTCTCTCCTGCGCCCCCCAACCTATCCGAATATGCGTTTTGTGTGGCACGTGGCTCCAATAATACCGATTCCCCTTTCTGCTCATTTCGGAACCGGCGTGTGTCTTCACAGCATCATTGTGAACGCCGGGTGCCGCTGACTTCCTGATATCACACGCTATAACTTGCAGCGAAAATCGTGTGACGCGCGAATTTGACTCCTTATGGGCTTTATTACTCCTCGTGGTGCAATTCGCAAACTTCATAAACACTAGCACTCCTTTCGTGATGACCCAACTACCCCCACGCATTTTCTCAGCTCATCACCTGCCTTGATAGAACTAAGTGGTTTGAAGTACAAATATTTATATGAATGGGGTAGAAAAAATTACAGTTCATTTCATCGGTCATTCTTGGTGGCCCTCTTCTGGCTCTTTCGAACTTTCTGTCGTTCGTGTTCCAGCCAGCGATGAAAGATCCCCTTGATTTGTCGTACTTTTGTATCGAGAAACTTTTCGGTTGATGCTTCCGTAATGAAAAAGTATGGTGATGGAAGTTCGTCTGATCATTTTTTCAGACTAAGTGAGTAACCATTGACTATTTGCAAATAAGGCCTTGGACCGGTCTGGTTGACCAAAACGCTTCTTCCCCATTTATCCGTCGCCAATTAATAAGTACAGAGAATCATGAATTTAACGTGCGAGTGGGCATGTTCATTAGTTGCTATTGTACATCGTTATATACTATTGTACATCCTGCATTAGCCACCTTCCTACCTTTGCTCAATTGCCTATCGTGAGCACACCGGGGACCATCTCTGAGGGCTTCTTCGTCCAGTTTGTCCTTGGACAACAGGGATAGGAGGGGCTCATTGATTGGTTCCGAACTGCTCACAGAAGCTTCTGAAACAATGAGTAATTTTGCTCCAAGTTCTCCATAACATAGTTAAGACAAATTGTGATTAACTCACTCAAGATGGGGTCGATCAGATCTTTTGATAGGGTCCCCCTCAAAAAGTTGGCTTATAAAATATTAGTAGTGCACGAAGGCCAAAAATACCGTATCCGGTGGTACGAAGAGTAATTTTGCTCCAAGTTCTCCATAACATAGTTAAGACAAATTGTGATTAACTCACTCAAGATGGGGTCGATCAGATCTTTTGATAGGGTCCCCCTCAAAAAGTTGGCTTATAAAATATTAGTAGTGCACGAAGGCCAAAAATACCGTATCCGGTGGTACGAAGCAGTACTCGTTGAGTCGTCTTAAAAAAAACAACCCAAGTAACCATAGAACTTGATGAAACGAAACAAATGTAGAAACGGATATATGGTGTGTTCCAAAAAATAGCAGCAAATTTTGTAACAGCCACCTTAGAATCAGCAGTTTAAGAATGGGTATAATGTGAAAAAAGGGGAAAAACCTATAAAACCATGGAGCATTCGTAAACGTCAGGATGTAGAATATCTCGTAACACACTGGGTACTATGTAGAAAAGGAACCGAGACTCCCATCAACTCAGGGACTGTGTCGGACACAAACTGTTGAACATCACTTGGCTTGTTCTTGCCACAGTATCTACCAATAAAAAAGGGCGACAGAGGAAATGGGAGATTACGAGGAAATGGGTACGCGAGATGTAGGCCCGAATACCATCAACGCCCATTTAAATGTCGATATTTGTAGCCCCATTATTAATTCAGGCTACCGTGGTTTTTATTTGTGCGAGACAAATAAGAATTTGATGCCTCCTCAGTGCATCGATCTCAATCGGCTTGAAAGCTCTCTGCAGGTGCAGAAATCTCTGCAGAGATGCTGCAGAGGTTCTGCATCCGAGAAGGGACGTGCGCTAAGTGAGAACATGAGAGAATGGCGGTTTTGGACATAAGGAGCTAGGGGATAAGCGATGGGCTGAAAACGTCGGGAACCACTGCACTAAAGCATTCTTTTATTTAAAACTTTATGGGATAAAGCAGCGGAGTATAGCAGGCCTCACTGAAACCGTATCTCTCCGACCAAGAAAAGTGAAACATGCAGTGGAAAAATTTGTTTTCAGAGTGTGGATGCTGTTTAGTCACAGAGAGACAGCAAAACTAATGGTGTAAGAAACTTTCTCCGGAAGTTGACAGATGCAGTGTAGTGGGGTTACCGTCATAACTGTTGTTGTACAACACAAGTGCACCACAATCAAGTTCACTGTGGTCCAACCCAGTGACGGTTGAATTTTTTGGAACTTCAGTCAGTTTCATCACAGCCCAACGTTCACTCTAAGGCCAACAATAACAGTTACAGAAAATGATGATGGGATGTTACGTGTGTTAATTCTGATGACATTTTATACCAATGCGATATTGATTTTAGGGGTAGGCTGTTGAGAAAGGGCCCGTGCTAAGCGAGAGTGTCTTTCTGACCCATTCACGGTTGAATTTTTTGGAACTTCAGTCAGTTTCATCACAGCCCAACGTTCACTCTAAGGCCAACAATAACAGTTACAGAAAATGATGATGGGATGTTACGTGTGTTAATTCTGATGACATTTTATACCAATGCGATATTGATTTTAGGGGTAGGTTGTTGAGAAAGGGCCCGTGCTAAGCGAGAGTGTCTTCCTGACCCATTCGGAACACATGACAAGACAGAATCTTTTTTGGTTCTCGTCACTAAAAAGCCTCCGGAGGAGCGCCACTTGCAAATGAGTAGTGAATTTAATCAAAACGGGCTCAAGAGTTCAAGAAGACAATGACGAAGTATCTGGTTGACTCAAATAACGGAACATGAGGTTTTATGTGTAATGTTTTTGCTGTGAATGACACTCTTCAAAAAGTGTTTGTGGAGACAGTTTTGTAGTTCGGCATGTTGTGAATGCCAGGCATCGTGAAAGATCGCACGAAAATGAGTTGCGCAATTCTCGAAGTATCGGTCTGTCAAACATTTCACGAAGAAATCAAGGAAGAGGACAGTGTTTTTATACATTATCTGGTATTCGTCATGCTTTATTTTCCATAGAAAATCGCAGGTAGGTAGCAAAGAAGCATAGAAGCAAGTTGGAATCAAAGTTCTAATTATAGAGCAGCCATCCCTCTGATAAGAGTTTCAGAAATAGGTCCTCCGCTTAATTTAAGAAAAATTGCATAACTGTACTCCGAGGTGTTTAGTTTCACTTGAACGAAAGGACAACTGTTGGTGACCATTTAAAAGAGTATGCTTCGTGGATTGCCCATATTAGGATCATATTTAAGTTTAAATTTAACTCCGGTGCACGTTTCTGAAGTCAGGTTAAGGGGGAGCGGTGTAGACATCCTGTTGAAACAGCCTAGAATTCGCAACTAGAGAACACATCTTACCAGCGGCGATATCACTGACAAACCTATATATGGGCCTTGAGTCATCGACGTGTGAAGGATGGAAACAAAGGGCAAGACGGTAGCTCCCTGAAGCATATAACATCTGTTTGCACTTGTGGGTGGCTTTTACTGCCAGTCTGTTACCACTGATCGAAAGGGGTATCCGAGAATAGCAGAACCTACCTGTGCACGTCTGTTCCAAGAAGATCCTGTAAGAGCAAAGCTTTCGATTACATCAAGGACACTGAGAAGTTTTAGGAGACATACGATCACAGTTGTGGACTGAATCGTCCAGGGCACCCAAATTTGATTCTCTTGGAAAGAAATCTTGTCCACGCTCAAGCTTTTTAGTTTACAAGCAAAATGCCTTATCCCACAGAGGCTTGAATCATACGAAACATTAGTGTCACTGTGTCGGAATATTGATAGCTCAGGTGTGTCTACAGGTTTTTGATCAGATGGCCGTTGATCTGTTCATTGAGCTTGGCAATTCGCTTGCATAGGTTTCATCCCCACTCGAGGAGAAATCGCTAATGGGCTGTTGAGTGTATGCTTCATCCGTGCCTAGCTTCGTGTATATAGTTTTATAAGAGTATCAGATATCCTCTTATGTGATTGGCCGATTGATATATACCCTACCTGTTATATCATTGGCTTGATTGCTAGTCGCGCTGACTGTATTATGTATACATCGTGACCCATTGGTTGGGGTTTCAAGTTTTTTTGATCGACCGTTCCAGGTTTGTGTTGAGTTATGGTCTTCCCTTCTTGCATTTGGTTAGTTGTGATGGAGATTTTTATTCTTGGTAGTTTCTTTCCCTCAGTTTTATTGGTCGTCCTTAGTTTACATCGTTATCTCACCCTGGGGTTTGATCATCCAGTTGCACTACTCCGTTTAATGCGGGTTTTCGTCTCTGACGTGTCAGCTGATTCGGTTGTACTTGGATGGCAAATTTTTCAGTCATTCTTCATCCTCCTTTGATTTGTTCGATGCTAGTCCGGAAAAGCTAATTGCCGCCTCCATTTCTTGTTTTGTTCTGCCTGCCTCCTCTATACGGGTTCATTCGGGTTTGTTGTGCGGCTTTGTGTTCTGTAGTTCTGCAGTTCTTTTACCCTCAGTGGTCGACAGACTAGTCGATTTCGATGTGTTTGTTGAGTGGAGTTCTATGCCTCCGCTCTTCATTTGTTATCATGTGCCCCGGTTGACCATGCCTTTTGCTTCCTGGTTTGTGTTCATTTATTCTGATTGAGAGCTCCCTCCCTGTTTGTCCCACCCGGTGTTTGTCACAATCTTCGCACTGAATCTTGTGTACGACCTTGATGCTCAACAATCTGTGCAATCGTCCACTTGAGTTTGACGGTGTTCTCCATAGGGTGTTTGAAGGTTTGTGAGACAAGGTCACGTTTCACTGTCCTAGCATCCTTGTGGTGATTTCCGAAGCAATCCTGATGTATGGAAGTATGATCCTTTCGCCCTCTCCTTGTGTTATTGAGTTTGCCTTATTGGGTTTTCCGAGAATCCTCCAGATGAAGTTCCTAGAAATGGCCGATCTTTTCGGGATGCAAAATTGCGCCTTTTTTCTAGAGGTACACTCTCGCTCTTCGAACGCTGTGTTGTGCTAGACTTGAGTGTGTCTACGTTTACAATAGGACATTGGTTGCCACTTCATTTTCGAGATATTTCTTTGCAAACCGCACTACTACCCTGAGTAACAGTAGTTCCAATAAAATGCTGCTGCCATCGTATCCCCGTGGCGGGGTGGAACTTGGCCAATCTATACCCGGTGTTCGGCAGAGAAAATTACTAACCCTCTGATCGACATCAAGTTAACAACTGCTGCCCCTAAGTTCACCCTCAGTGAATACTATTTATCTGTTGCCTTTTGTGTAGGTGAAAACTATATGACAGAAAAGCATGAGCATACCCTGATACTCCGTTCGACATTACGACCTAACCGCACTCTCTCGCATGATCCCCCAAATTTTTGGTGACCAATACTCAGTTTCCTTGTTCATGGAGAACAGCAAGTCTCTGAAAGAGTCACGTAAGATGCTACGGATGGTACATCATTCCATAAATATTTGAGCGAGGGAAGGGTGTATAGGATAAACAAATGTTGGTGGAGAAGTAACAGGCATAATTCTTCTGTCCAGCCATCACACATATCCACCTACATAGAAAGACAATTTTGTGCCAGATGATGTGAATGCTAAAGACAAATAAGCCGTGCCCAAAGGGATTTGTAGTGATCAGCATAGCCACAATTCATTCACTCAATTTTCAACCAGACAGTGGGACGCAGCCAACTGATCGGTTCATAATAACCTACTCGTATCACCTAAGTACATATTCTGTTCCCCACTGGCGCTTCAAGTCCCTCATTTCATACAAATAATAGCAGGATCGCTTTCCCATCTACCCGAATCACGTTATTTGCTGTCAGCACTTCCGGATTTCATTTATCACTGTCATCTACGGTGTTAATATGCATTCTGTCGAGATGGGAATTCCGTCATTCTCTGCTAGAGATAACCTATGAATGTTCAAGTTCGATTCAAATGATCAGCAGTCGACGTGATTTTGGTGAATTGAAGAAAACCACCTTCACTGTCCTTTTGGTATGTTCTTGTAAGCTGAGACTAAAGCTGAGTGTAAAGACCAAATATAAAGCGTGAGTACAGTCTTGATGATTCAAATCAGCCTGGTTAACTTTTACATTTGATGTTAATAACAACTGAGTATCCGCCTTTATTTATACGAAGCTCCTGATTTCCGAATATATACAGAGAACACTATTCCTACGCGTCAATTTCTACTTAAGCATCAAAATCTGTACATTTATGAAGAGCGTGAATTTGTAGTAGTTAACGGCCTCTAATGTACACAAAACAGATTATTAATGTCAGTCAGAAAAAATATCCCAAGGAGAAAAATTCGACGAAATCCGGATTCAAAGTTCAAAAGAGGAATTTTTGAAAGTCCGTATTCTGGTTGACCACCATACCACGAAAAGAAGTTTCCCGTTTTTATGGTATTCCAGGCCCTTCCAATAGGTGCAATATTGATCCATTGATGTAAATGAATAGGTCCAGTGTTTGTAGCTAAAATTTTTGTTCACGTTGAAAATTAGTAATAGACAATTTAATCAACCGTCAGTCACAAAAGCGTTCACTCAGTGAAAGAAGAAAGGATGCGTTGAGTCCAAGACGCGGGGGCTTGTGTATGTATTTCGTTGTGACAAAAGTGACCAATATTGACAGGGAGAGAAAGATGATATCTAGCAGGAGAAATTGCAGTTGACAGCTGCTACAACTGTGATGGCTTTTCGCTCTCTGACAGAAATTGGTTCAGTTAGTAAGTATACCCAAATATTTGTCATCCTTGTATTTATCTCTGATCTAACAAGTGATGCGAAATCGGTTTATATCATCAGGGGCCAAACGCGGCTCCCTTTGGCTCTTCTCCAGAAGGAAATGGTCACCAGCACTGTCTAGATGTGTGACGCGTTGTACATCCACGTCGTAAACCATACAGGACCATTTGATCACCAACAGAGTCGAACGTTATTGGTACTAGCAGACAGTCTTGAGGTACGTCAGATTGCTTGTGAAATTATGTAGTCTCCTCGCCATACACGTTATTTCATTCGTTAGTTCCTTCATTGATAGTAGGCTTTTATACAAGCAGTAAGCAGTGAGCTAAACTTTGCCCCAAAGTGGATCGTGGTTCCTCAACACTGCTTTTGAATACGGGAAAGAGCAAATATTAGGTCACGAGAGCTGTAATGGGGGCTGAATTCTTCTTGAGTTGGTCTGGTTTCAGCTTCTGTCGATCTTCCAGGGCAGCAAGTGGTTCGAGCGCATTCTCTATCAGGCTAATCTTTTGATGCTTTTCACGTATTATTTTATCGCCTTTCTCAGACACAGAAAATGACATCAATGTGTGGCTTAGTCTTATCGAAAAAGTCCAGTATTTTTCTGTAGGAAGCAAAGAGATCAGCAAAGAGATCAGTATTTTAGCCTTGAAAACTTAGATCGGAATCTCACTTTCATCATCACTTTCATTCCCAACATATTTTCTTCTGGCAGTTCTACCTGACTCGATGACTTAACGTATGGTAATTTATATAAGAACCCGGTTCAGATGTAGACGGTTGACGAGACACTGAAGTGTTATGTTCAACTGTTTACTTTTTCCTCATGGTCCATTCTTATTTTTTTCAAGGTATTGACTGATGAATGCCCAGGGAAGTCAGTACCGCTTGTAAATCAGTGTTTATTTTATACCTTATTCTACGCTACCTCCCATAGCGCGGTAGGTAAGTCTGGATAGCAGACGGGGCTTTGTCAGAGAGCTGGCAAATCATCCTGGGCGTGGGATTCTCCGGACGCATCGTATATCCGTGAGTCTACGAGGCTCTCCTGTGTACTTGTTCGTATTGGTGCGGCAGTGCCCAAAGTAACCAGGTCTTTGGTCCGGTGCTACTGCATACTTAGCTCACCCGACTGACATCCGGGCAACCCAGTCAGCGCGCACAAGCATTATCACCACCATAACACTTGCTTTATCAAACACGGTGCGCATCCGTGTGCACCCGACGGGTGAAAAGATTATTATCTATTTGAACTTGGTGGATTTCTCGCGTATCCACAAGTGCACAGACATCCTCATACACCATCGTCTCATTCTAATCAAGGACAATAATCGCTTGTGAGTGCACCATTTTCCTGTCATTTAGGTGAGTGTCATACATAGACCAAATCAGGACTCTCCATCTCGAGTGTACAAACAAAAACACAGCGGCATTAGGTGGTACCAAACATGATACAACACGGAAATTTACAACGTGATCAAGATGCGCTGGTTGTGCCAGCCACGGGGTACACTGTATGTATTTTCATTTGTATACGTCATGGCAAACGAAGTCTGATCTCTCCATGATGACACTAAGCACTGGGCTAAATTATTCCAAATACTGACCGAAGAAGGTAGTTTTTCATCGTGAAATTATTAGGCACCATGGAAATAAACTGGTTCAACTACGTAGAATAACCGGCGGAGACGCGATTATAAAAACATCGGGCTTGTTTGATATATTTCAGTGTGAAAGATGTACGTTAAGTCCGTCAAACAGTCGCCCATGTACTCACACTGATTGTGTGCGTCTGCAGATCAATTAGCTAATCGCAAATCTGAGTGGGTGCGTGCGCTTTCGCGAGTGACATCTAATATCAGGTGGATATGCGATTTCAACACACATTTCGAGCTGACCAACACCGGTCGAATGCACGTATCAGAAGCGAACGCCAAGAAATGTCGATGGTTTTACTGTGGTACAGCCTTACTGATCCTTTTATACATTGCCTTTTTATATCTGATTAAATATTCCAATTACCGCACCCGTTTGTTCCGCCAGGAAATCACGCTAATCGATTCTGAAAGTGAACTGCAAGACATGGGAGACAGACGAAGCTATCGTCTGGGGTCCATCGTAGAATACGTTGGTACCACACCAGTGTGGAGAGTATCGTCAGTGGAACAGCTTTACAAGCGAATGTCGTGGACCTCAATGCAACTCACCCTGTTTGTGTTGCTCACTGGCAATTCATTTGCGAGGAAACAGGAGCCAGAAAACTCGGAACATATGTTAAAAGCTGTTCTGTTTGATTGTCAACCGATGGCACCGCGCATGCTTGATAAAATTAAAATTCCTGTGTTTTTGTACAAAAACTGTTTCCGGTCAGTCAGTCAGTTTATGACGTTGGGCAGTATTCCAGACAGGGTAGCAAACCCAACAAATATAGAGGTGCCGTTTAACGTGCGCAATCCGATCTACAATCTCTCTCGAGTGTACTTACTTCCGCTGAACAAAACCAGTTTATCAAGACCATGCCCAATTGTGAGTGCAAGCCGTCGGGAGTCGCTGTATCGGACTCTCCAAGATTGGATCAGAATAGCCAATCAGAGTAAAATTTTATGGTGGATAACGTACGGAACGTTGCTCGGCTCTTGGAGGTGAGTTACACACTACGAAAATTTGTGTACGGGCTGGTGATGACCATTCTTATCACCGAAGTAAGCTTTTTTTCACACTGCAACGGTTTTCCGTGTCCTTTTGTCTTCTGTTTGTCTTTCATGACTGATTTCCCCACATGCTGGGCCCGAATTACGCTGATTGAACATTGTCATTCCCGAATGGCTTCAAAACTAGTCACACTGTTCATCGACATCGAAGAAGTTAGATAGAAGATGGTTGCAAAAAGTGGTGTAAGAGAATACATTGCGGATAGATGACTGGAACTAATTGGTTTGAATAAATGCATTTCATTCTTTCACCGTTTCATAGATTCTTGACCAACCTTCTTACAATGCGAATACAAACTGTTGGTCTTTACATAAAACAAATGAACTCGAACTCACGAGTTCTGTTTTACTGAACAAGCATTCTTCTAATTGTGGGCTGACTCGTACATTGGTTCAGAATGCACACACCTGCGCGATATCTTCTCGTTTGTATCGTCTGTACTATGGTTTCCAATCAACTTTTTCGAACCCATTTCTCTTTTGCTGCAGTAATTTGTTGGTTGTGCCGACTAAATTTCAAAGCAATGTAACAACGATTGGGTCCGTTCTTTCTTTTGTTCATGAAGTAAACTAGTGAGATTGCATGAAACAATTTTTATGACTTGATTGGTTGCGTTACTGTCTGAAATTGTGCTTTGTGGATGATCGGATTGGTTGCGTTACTGTCTGAAATTGTGCAGACCATGCTTTGTGGATGATCACATTTGTCATAGCTCTCAGAATGCGTTTCAGTTGTAAATCTGGTTCTCTTCGGTCTTCTGCCCCTCATCATGCGTCACAATATGTTATCCAGCTTCTCAGTAGTTGGTCTCAGCAAAGAAATGCGTGGACCGTTTGCTGTTTGACTAATAAGTCTGCCAAAAATGATGAGTTGAAACAAGCCTAATCACTTGCACAGTCTGGCCTGGACTCCGCATTCGCTTGTCCTCTGAGTAACCGCATAAGTTGTCCCCAGACATCCAGAAAATGTTGGTGATTGAACCCTAGTGAAAGTCGCATGTCCCGTTTTACCCTATAGCAATGTTGTTCCGAGTTCCTTCTGACCAAACGGCAAAATATCAAGATAAAAGTCCGAAACCATGTTTTCCCTCAGACACATTAGTTTATAACAGGATTTCGGTGCTGCGAATAGTGTTTTCTTCTATAAAATTGATTCAAAATGCTCTATCTCGGTAAACAGACGAACAAGAAAATGATATCGTATTGACAGAAGAACAATCATCGGATTGCTGAAAATACATCGACAGCCCATGATCGGTTTGGGGCTTGTCAGTTACAGAGTTTTTGTCAATCGCATGTCGTAGACGTGTCAAATTCGGACGCAATTAGAATTTAAACTAAACTAGGGAAATACGCTCTTCTACAAACTAATTTGTTTTTCCGAGAGATTCACCGGGAATGAGTGTTTTTCGCTAATTTCGTGCGATTTGGTTTCAAGTAGAACATAAGGTTGACGGAAACTCAGGGCCTGTTCCTACCTGATGAGCCCCAAGGAGGGTGAAACCGATCGTGGGTTGTCGAAGAAGTTTCAGCAACCTTATGAGTAGTGCACTACTAAACTGAACTAATTTGGGTGAACGGGAGACTGTACCAAATCCCAGCCTCTCGTTTTTATGATGTTCTTCAGTGGAATGTTTTCCACAAAGATTATTTCATGCTTCGTTTGTACGATTGTTGTTCAATCCTGGGTTCTGGTGATGTCCCAGTCAACCCAGCTGAATAGTAGTTCCCAGTTCAAAACTAGAAAAATGTTGTACCTGCTCACTGAACATTGGGTTCCACCTTACTACTACACTGAGGTCATTCGTCACATAATAGTTGCTCATCGTGGCATGTTCATGAGTGGGATTCTGATTCAGGTGAACATAAGGTCGAGTGATGGTGGAGACAGAAGGCAGATAAGTGGCTGTTCGGTGCACCTATCTCTTTGCCGGTCCTCAGCAAACCGGTAAAAACTGATATTCCCAATGTCACGCTTCGCGTGTCTGTACGAGATCCAGACTTTATTGCAGTCTTCCAATCCACACACTGAGTATCTCCGCGACTGTACATCCCCACGCAGCCCTTGTGTGGCACATGGATAATAGCATTAAGGACTATCGATGCTGCTGTCCCTTCAGGCGTACGGATGTGCGACAGACAGGCTCGGTCCTTTTGACAGCTGCGTATGACTACACCGGGGCAGCTGAATTAAACGATTCGACATGCACTAATTTTTCTTGGAATTTGACACAGACGGAATACCTGAGTTAAGTCAAATTTTATGTTAACCTGGCAACGAATGCGGTCGGACAGCCAGACCAACGAAACCAAGTTTGCTGACCGAATGATCGATAGCTTTCGGTGGTCTGCATGCGCACAAGAAGAGCGGACCCTTTCAGTTCGAGCCGCAGATTCTCTAACAAAATTAGTCAAGCCCGCATGTTGGTTGCAGTTTCAGGGTTATCCGTCGGTTGGGCTGGAGCCTAACTTCATGAAAAACTGGCAAAATTTGTAGCCTTTGTTGAAAGATTTTGAGCTCTTTTGGAGCGTCTTTAACGCGGTTTGCCAGCTTCAAAGAAAAACTGGTAATCACCTCCAAAAATGGTCAAAAAGCGAAGTTTTCAATCGAAATTCGGTAAACGGTTGGTTTCTATTGCTGAATAATGCGAGAGAAGCTCTCCAGTGTGCTTTAGTGGGTAATGCAAGATGTGATGAGTCTAGAGACCGCAAGCTTTCATCGAACCCAACCTCTGCATCTCGACTTATCCTATCTAAGCTTGGGTGACCTAGCAGTATCCCAGCCCTAATAATTCCTCTGGGTGGCATGGCAGCTAGGTACCGATTGTCGATTTTTCCCTATATCGTCAGCCTTGATGCAGGGTCTCCACGACACTGTCCGACCCGAATTAAAGTCGTTTACTGGAAATGAGACACATCGTGAATACCGCAGCAGACTTCGCACCCATCTGCAAAGTACCGAAAAGCTTGTGAATGTCCATCAGAAGGATGATCTCTGTCAATGCAAAATCCGTTGGGAAAAAGATGTGCGAGCGCAAATTGCATGTTCAAAATCGACTTGTACGAGCATTGGTGCTCACGTGGTCAGCTAGTCAGGTGACAGGATTGCGTGGCCCTGATATGCCACGCCATTTGTTAGTCGACAGCAAGCTAACCTTTGAAAACTGAATTTTATTCTGAATTATACTCTTACATAACCCAAATCAGCGTTAGTTTTGAGCTCTGTATCGAGTACACTGCATAAACCGTTGATATTTCTTCCTTTTTCCATTTCCCCTACTGTTGTTCAAAGTTGAAGCTCTCAATCAAGAAAGCTGTATCTAACAATGCGACTAGAAAATATAGCTCACTGGTTGATATGAGCGTTTGAAATGGTGGCATCTCGCAAAATCGGTATTCTTCTACCACTATACGGGGTAATAGATAGGTAACCGATCCAACAAAGTTCACTGCTATGCATCTAGAGCTGAGGTGAATAATTCCGTAAATAATTAACCATAAATTCTGTCATTAACAAATCGATATTGTCCGTAAATTTAGTAGACGGGGCTCGTTATTATGGCGGCTTTCACCTCTGATTCTCCTTAGTTGAACGGGAGTAAAAAACGGAAAAATGTTCCACACTCACGCCAACCACTCGGTAGGTAGCCCGAAACCGATCCCTGCTTATAGTATACGGAGTTTGATATGATATAAGCTATGGTGCTGAAGTCTTTGCCCCACTCAGATACCGACATGGGAGAAGAGTTTTACAGCTTATAGTCGTTTGCTGGCTTAACACACACAGCCTATTGGTGAGTGCTCTGTTGCTCAGGCGATGCCCGGCTACCAGGTGTCGTGCGGACAGCAATCAAACAAATAATCGTACAATTAGTACATTATCTAAGTGAAGTACCTAATTCCATGGTGAAAATAACACTTCACCCATCACTTCCTCAATTTGATTCCACTGCGACATTAAATTAGCCACTCGTAAAATACTTCTTTCAGATGTTTGTTTGCGAAACCCAGCATCAGCTGGGTGAATGTTTATCATCCTGGTGTCCTAGGAAATTTCGTCTGTTGAGGCCACCGAGAACTTCGATTAGACACAAATGTCGTTACGTACTGGTCATGCCGGCCGGGAAAAAGGATCCAGTATATGTGCTCAAGCAATCAGTTTAGGTCAATGTTTAACGTGAAAAAGTATAACGTCATGGCTTGTGTGCGATCAAAAATCCAGTTTTGCGAACCCCGCTGTTAGGTCTAAACTGGTTGATCGGGTGACAGAGTGGAGCATTACTACTTTTGGTGTGAAAATCAGCACGGAAGACCTATCAACTTTCCAGATCATTCCACTGTAGCTGATGTGATTGATGCAAATCAGTGGCCCTTCAAGTATAGGACTTTTGCATGCTCTTGTAGGAAACGTTATTTGGAGTTGCGCTGCGTTGGTGTTTTCCAAATACCGCTTTCGACTTTTAACCTACTTCACAAAAGAATTTGTTCGTGCGAACGCGCTACCGTGTTTTATACGCTGCCAGTGCATCTATATTTCGGCAGGACGTCCAAAAATGTCTTTTCATTACTGGTGGCACTTACTGAACCAATCACATTCTAACGAAGCTACCCATACAGCACCGCAATCTATACCCGGCCGCCCAGTGCCAGATGAAACTGCCTTATTTTGGATA
This sequence comes from Opisthorchis viverrini, assembly GCF_000715545.1. Lineage (NCBI taxonomy): Eukaryota > Metazoa > Platyhelminthes > Trematoda > Opisthorchiida > Opisthorchiidae > Opisthorchis > Opisthorchis viverrini. The sequence goes on from NW_008751660.1 coordinate 952,464, forward strand.
CTTCCACAGCTGGGTCTAAAGGTTTCCGTGTCAACGCTCCAGCTGCGGTCGTGATTGCTTTTTTAAGAATCGATCACAGCGACCGAGACTGTGGATCGTTGTTCAGGTTTGCAAGATCTGTACACAGCTCTCTCTCCGATCTAGGGGATACTCGGCGTCGTTTGATCGGATTTCAACAGTCCTTGTTACAATGGTTTTGGTACAGCTAGTTGACCTCGTTTGTGGACTAGTGGAAATGTGTGTGCAACGCCGCGCTCTAATGCTCACATTCAAGAAGTTTTTAACCTGGTTATTGGCTTGTGTCGTGTTTTTCAGATGTACGCACATTGTGGCGTTAAAGCTGCACGTACAGGTGATTTAGTCTATAAGGAACCCGGAGTCGCATGAACGTGAGTGGTATGTGGTGGGCAAATCCTCGTTTTCACAACAGACTCACAGTTAAATAGCCTGTTTTTGAGCCCCGCTTTGCATTGACTCGAGGTTTAAGACCCTACCTAAGGGCTCGCTACCAATAGACTTGGCGGAAACAAGCCATTTGAACTGCATTCTAGGGTCCCACTGCTTTCATCCGTGAATCCGTGCGCCTACGGCGCAAACATGAGCAGGGCACTAGTCACAAGGTTGCTGAAAACTCTTCAACAGCCTACGACCTGTTTCACCCTTCTTGGAGCTCTTCAGGTGGGCGCAGTCCCTGAGTTTCCGCCAACCTTGTGTTCCATTTGAACCCGAGTGTATTTGTTGAAATCAGTCCAATTTGGGTTGAAGTTGATTGTCAGATCATACATGAGGACCGATAAGACGAGACGTTTTCACTTTTCATCTGTAGTCAGTAGTCCTGGTTGGATCAATGACTACATAAAGTCATATTCACTGGCGGCGGGTGAATGGTCCAGAAGTAACAGCCCGAAACTGGCGACCTAATTTTTCGAGGACTTATTGCACTCTGACCATTTGCTCAGTTGATGATAGCGATTTTGAGATGATTTGCTTTGATCTTTTTCATTTAGTTCTCATGGATGCACTCAGAAAACTATGCACGATATAGCTGCAAGCGACATTCCGTATTTAACTGTTCTTCTTCGCATCTAGTCCCAACTTTTATTATTGAGGTCAGTTGTTCCCTATAATAAACTTTGAAGAAATCTTCTTATGAGGCGTGTATGCGACGATCAAAACATTCTGCCGGAAGGCCACCAACTGAAAGTTCACTGGTTGACTCGCAAACGGATAACTAGGGCACTCATCTATGACGTGCATGAGAGACTTTTTGATATTTTGTCTTAGTGAAGTTCAAATTACAGCTTCAATATTGAAAGAAAACGTTCTGAAGGCATCCTTACCCCATACTTTGAAAGTCCCAAGAGGTAAACGAGACAGTTTCTGTTTAAATGCTTCTCCAAATAGTTGTGAAACCAGTCAAAATATCTGATTACTCCAGTGTTGAAGGCCACTCTCAGCTTGTTGATCACCTGCAATTGTACTATACTTTAGTCTTTGCTTTAGTCTCAGGACATCGAGGTCAGTTTTTCCTTGGATTTCGGTTCTTGAGAGCACCTGCAACTTTTCGAATAAGCCTGTCTTCGGCTCGGTGAATTGCTCCAAAAACAATGCTTCTGCTGACTATATGTGTACGTTGCATTAGAAATTGTTGTTTTGCCAACACAGTCAGCAAAGCCATGAGTACACCCATCGGAGATTTGGAACTAGAGACCACACACATCAAGTTGCTACCCATTGTTACATCTGGAAGGAATACCGTATACCTCTTGGCAAGCAGCGTCCGGAAACTGAGATAACATAAGTTACACTACCCGGTAACTAGATTTTCGAAGAGATGGGTTGTTATAAACTCTATGTATTTCCAGTTTTCGCATTCAACACTGGCTAAAATGCCGTCAAATTGCCATTTTGTGCTACATCAGGACGTCGGGATGAAGTGTTTGAAGTTCAGGGTATGATGAGCGATTGGAACTCGGGTGCCAAGCCATTATTAATTCCGTTTTGGGTTTACTTGTGTTCCACAGAGATGGAAACATGATACCGTACGATTCGGATGTGGACATTAGTATCCTTGGTTCTTACGAAAAGAGGCTTCGCGAACTGGCGACGGATCGAAAGTCCATACAAAAAGGGAAGGTAAGTGTTTACATTTGTCTCTAATTGGGTAGTTAAGTTTGACTTATCTGGTTAGACTCGCAAAAGGACGTAAGCAGTCGGACCATCCGGGACATACTCTAAGCGCCGCATGCTTGAACTTATCTAGCCATTGTAGTATATCAGCAATTCATTCCGCTGCCCCCGGCCTTATGTCCTTCGATGTGAATGGGCCAAAAGGCACTCGTGCTGTTCCGTGCATTTCTTTACACGAAGTGTCGTATAGTATAAACTATTCTGCTTTGGAACCTGCTTGATGATTTAGACAAATTCCGAAACACACATATCAGCCTCCCAATTCCTTGCATCCCAGCACAGCCCTATTCTTTTCCTGGACCAAATGACTACCTGTATGATCTCTGAGTCGAATTAACCAGTTTGAAGGCACACTCAGTTTTTTGTTGTCCAACCCTCTCATGGTGCCCTTATATACATGAAGCTAGTTTCTGGAATTTACAAAATGCTTCACTAACTTGGCTAACCGACCCACAAACAGATTTCTAAAGCCGGCAATGTTCAGGCATCGAAACCTTGCAAGATAATTAACATGTCTATCATAACACTTGGCTTATTTATGGCAAACCGAGGACGAAACTTGTGAGTACTATTGCCAATTTGAGCAGTGTTCAGGTACTCCTGAACCAGCCGTCCTAACCATCTATTCTGCCACAAAGTTGAGTTGGCAAATTGTGGCCCCATTTAAGTGAAGCACATGCTACATAGACACGCCACATTGCATAAATACGGGAGATATTTTCTACGCTGACTAACATTTAACCATGAAGCGACTGACACAAATAGGTTACTTTAACTGCCGACGAACTAGCCCATCGGGTGTCAATGAATTTCTATCGAAAGCTTAAGGGGTTGGGTGCATTTATTTGTGACGCGTTAGGAGCATGCTACTCTGTTTTCAGGTGTTGCTGCACGCTATAAAAAGTCCATAGAATGGGAACTATTTCACTTGTTTCAAAATTTCTATACTAGTTTCGCATCGTACTTTCCCCATCACAGTCACCTAAAACCATCCTATGCACATTCCCTACATCCTGAATTTCGCTCCGACGATAATTACAGTATGGGTCCTGTGGTCAGTCTTACAAAAGGGACGACGGAATTCGGACCAATAGATGGTGTCAACGAATACATCTGTGGTTCCTATTCTCCTGTACGCATGATGATCTCAATAAACACATCACTTTGTTACTGATAGTCTGTCATACAATATCTATTTTCTCACCGGACATAGAGCTTTACTGGTGGGTTAAATGTTTTGGAGGAGAACGTGTGAGGTCTTATTGGTTATAGGAATAACTAAAACTCGTATGAATCTTTGAGCTTCCCTCAGAAAAGGGCCATTGTTTAGCCAACATTTTCACGCGCCTTTCCTAATGAGAGATTGACGGACTGCGCAACCTGATTGCAGCCACCTTCGATGTTTCAAGTGCGTTTTTGAGGATGACCTTCGAGCGGCCGGGTCGTACTCGACAAACCACATCGAACTATTGATTAGGTTGTTTTGGTCTTTTGTATCGATCAGGTTGCTGCAGTTTTACTGGTTTTGTTTAGCGTTTCAGTTTCGAAAACAGAAAGGTGAGTGCCTGGACATTTTCTGAGATTGACGTCCAGGATAACATCGAACAACCCTGGACTGACAGCCTACCTTCCAGATTTCTGTCGAGCAAGCAGGTACTGGCAAAGTGGTTCTGTATTAGGCCTTATATTCTGAGGGAAGTTTCTGGGTGCCGTGCAGCAGCACATGCCACGGTGTGCAGATTTTATGATACCACGGAATCCTATTCACGAGAACAGACAGAAATTGTTTGGCAAGCAAATTGACTGCACTTATGATCCATAGATGATTCCTTAAGCAAATAACGGTATCGGTGATTCAGAAACAACCTCATGCCTGGCGCAGAACTCCCCACTATATCCTAACCAATTTTGCGCACACTTCATCTTTGACTCCCATGCATTACTTGTTAAATCATTGAACATTACGTGTGTAGAAAACCGCTTAAGGGTCGTCACTAAGGCACACCGAAACTGATGATAAACCCATTGACTTGACTAGCAGCTGTCGAAATCCTAATCCTCTCAGTTGAATATGGGGACTATACCAATAATGCTTCTCAAATTTCGATCGTGACCGGAACACAGAACGGAGATATAAATATAAATAATGAAAAAAATGAAAGATTGCCCTGGAAATGAGACCGGAAACCTTCGGTTGCTTTATGACAGTGTCGTAGGACCAATGTGAAACAGAGCAAATCGGCTCTGTTCACAATTTAGTTGTTTTCAAGAAAACGGGACCGAGAAATTAGAAGTCTGGGTTCGGTAAAGTCGGCATATTGAACCTGTTCCATAGTGGTCATTTTATTGGTAGACCTTTGCCGCCTCTTCTATGCTATTTACCTTACAGTTTAATCTGGTTACTCGGCCAGGAGAACACTGCGTTACATCCCCCGGACTGCGTCTCGATTGCGGTGGTCGTAATGTGACATCTCTGCGGGACACTTGCTCATTCTGCGGACCACTAGCTCGTATGTTTCGCCAATACGGAGAATATATCGACATATATCCGGTTCACCTGGAAGTTCGCATGGATGTGGCAAACAACCCCATCGAATTTGGCTACCTTGATGAGGGGATGGATAGAGACCGTGTTGAACCTGCGAGTGTGATATTTCCTCTCCGAAACTGCAAGTACATGGGTTTGAATGTCCCCTGCCCCAACGATCCCGAAAGGTTCTTGACTTCGGTTTATGGGAAAGAGTTTGCTTTGCCAAAATCTCGTTGCTCTCAAGAGACAGGAAGGTGGACATAATCAGACGGACTAACGTGAAGACACCATAGTGGTGTTTCAAACTGGCATTCAAGACTTAGATTTACTACTTACTTTTTGCATATCCACCGTTATATGTGATAGATTTACGGAGATTAGTGAGGCTCTTAAATGCGTATCACAAATATGGACTTCCGGCTCTGAAATTGTAAGGGCACGGGCAACCTCCTCTACGTAGAATCACATGATACTTCTTTATTTTTTTCCTTTTAATGTTCCTCTGAGAAATTTTACCCTATTTTACTCCACAAAAGAGGATTTAGGACATTTCTGTAGAAGGTTGCTACTGAGCAGACCGCAGTAGACGACACACGCTCTACAAAACATGTTCTGTGTTGCATTCCAAACTATCATTATTTTTTGGAAAATACTTTTATAGATAATTTCTCCAGCCCACTACTGTTTTCAAACTTTTGACAAGCTCCTGGATAAGATGAGGATGTTACCCTGACTGAGATCGACTCACTCAAGAGTGGTAAAACAACCATGTGCTTCGTGAGCTGGCCAAATAATCTTTAAAAGCAGTCTGATATACTTACATGCTTTTGACGCTCGTTTGAAAGGTAGGTATCTGATGACGAGAAACTGATAGCAGCTGTGATGCTACATCACTTATATAAGGGTTGATCTCCCCTTTTTTCGGAATAGTTGGGCAATTATCGTTTACTTCCTTGAGCTGATTGCTTGATCGTCTTCTGCTTTCTCCATCATATGAGAGTAAATCATACGCCTTGCTGTTAAATATAAGCGCTCTAATATACCAACGCTGATATGTTACTTGCTTGTTATGCCTTCGTTAGTGAAACATAGGCTTAATTAAACAGAATCGGCTTTCACTTCGCATTTGTTGATTGTTAGTGATGTTGCTAATGTTGGTTGGCTATAAAATCGGCAGCCTACCAGCCTGAATTACCAACAACTTTGCATCTTTAAAACACAAAACATACAAGTTCTTGTTGCTACATACTAAAAATGGATATGCCCTCAAGCAGTTTTCATCCAATGAGTATTCATATTTGATGTGGTATTCCGAAGTGAGAGCTGCAGACTAGATACTTCATGTTAGTCTGCGCGATTCGGAATAGATACACCCATTCTACGTCCTCAACATCACTCAACTGTTTTGCATCTGCACCAATGTTTCTGGATGTATTTCCAGTAATCCAGTGCTTCCTAGCTAAGAAGTTGGTGCTTTTAAAGCTAAAAAGGGGCTTACAATATTATCAAGGAAACAGCTCATCCAACTTCTGACCGTCATTTTCGGAGACTCCAATTCCAGGTAGATCTATCCACGGACAGCCTGAGACACACTCATTGATTATCATCTGTCGAAGTTGGAAACGGCTTCTTTTATACCGCCTAACTTATTACAAACATTTTCAAATGTTCACTCAAAACTAACGAACGTGTATTCAAAATGGGATGAAGACAAGATTTAGTGGGCAAACAATAACTCGCAAAACAAGTTAGAGTAAATATGTTGCGTATGTTTTGGCTGACGAATTACAAAAGATCATGAATCAAGACGTGATTACTAGTAGTCATATGACAAATTTATGAGACATTAGACGGCTTAACTCAAATTTCTCTTGTTCCTTGTCCACCGCTGTACCTCACTTCCAGCTAGGTGACTGTCACAATGAGCGTTTACCCTCCACAAAAGGCATTGTCACACAACGGGGTAGCGGTATTTCCCCAGGCCATAAAAGCGATGGTTCTAGCCTTCGAGGACAACTTTCCGTTGTTGCTCAAGCAATGTTCTACGGAACCGGTAGGAACATTGTCGACATGTGTTGCATGCTGTTTTATTAACATGGGTTGTATCAGTGCATGAGGACGACTTTTGCACATTGTCTTCCAATAACCGAATGACTGGACGCCAGGATCAGTTATTTCGTAGAACCAAACGCAGTAATGCTTTCTGTATTCGGTGGTACATCTTCATTGGTGGACTGAGCAAAGTAGTAAAAACACTTGTGCGTCAAAGATCAGAGCAACGATCACGCTGTCGCTGCACCATCCCCCATTGTAATTTGAGAGGCAGCATATTCTCTGGTTATCAAGGAGATACATTTCATGGAATGGCTTGTCCTTGAACTGGAGCAAAGCATTTGGTACTAGCAAAAAATGAGGGCAGTTTAACTTCGATGGTTCTGTTCGTCATCAAGTCGTCAGCAGTGGACAAGTTGTTTAGGTGGTTGATCAAGCCTGAGAAAATTACTGTGTTCTATGGAATTTCTGTTACAAAACTGAACGCCGAAGCGTGCTTTTTGATTTTTAGTCAACATCATCTGCATTAAAAACTTGAGACCTTCTGGGAAAACGAGTTGCTCGGATGGTTCCAGAAGCTCGGCTAACTGATCTGGCAGGTTACCGTATTCTGAACAGTAGTTCCCACCTTGTGATTTGTTCCTTGAAAACGAATGCAGATTTTTGGTCTAGTGTGTCGGTGATCAATATCACTGAGTATGGAACGTAATGTCCAAAGTTCAGAGCAACCTCCCCCACTAAAATGCACTACTCTGACAGTTCAAAGGTCCTGGAAGTGATAGTTTTTAGAGAGCGGGGTTTATGTTGGTCAAGTTTTGGTCGGTCTTCAGGAAACCACGATTTCGTACCCGTGGATTACACCTTACGCGCCGCCAAACGACCTCACTGGACAACCTTTTATTCATATAGTAGTAGCAGGCACAACAGACATCACAGTCTAAGAATGACACAGACATGCGGCAAAACCTGCAACTTAGAAGTCACGAACAACATAGAGTGAAATAAACTTATTCATATGAACCAGGGCAAGGACAGTCTGACTGATCCCAATTCTTAGAAAGGGTAATTTATGAAAGCCCAACGTACTTCAGTCTTAAGGATTGATTACATCACAGTGGAAAAGAATGTGTTGATGCGGTGCGAACGGACTGTCCAGTTTCAAGGACGTATCTATTAGTTGACGATGGCGGGGTTAGGTCAGCTCTTTTTTTAGTAGCCTTATTTAGCAACAAAGATTGGGGTCCTGGCATCAATAGTTCTGTTTGGTCCAAATAAAATGGACCGTAGTTGCAGCATGGGTGACAGTGTGAAGTTGAGAGAATAGTGCAAAACGCTTTGTGTACCGGAAGTGGGGTGACTTGTGTGAATTAAATAACTTTGAGTTGAGCTCCATAGTATGTTTCCTTCGAGCTGATTCAGAGTCTTGCTGTTACTGGTTTCCTGAGAATGTCACAATTGAACCACGGGTAGTCGTTCTTGGTGGAATAAGTCCCAGTATTGTTTATGATTTCGCCTTACTGTAAAACCAGGGAGTTGTTTTTCTACAAATCACTTTGCAAAAATTCGATCTACTCTTGCATGCTATCCGGCCTGATGAGGAACGGTTCTCGATGATTTGTAGAAATGCCACAGGTGTAAAGGCCCTTCCGAAGCCATTTGAGTTGTCTATGGACTGCATGCCGTATGAGACCATCAACAAATCTGCCTACGAATTTCTATCCACTGGCAAACTAGATACTTGGATGGAGTAAATGAGAAGTGAGAGCCAAGTGAGGGCTAATCAAACTGCTGTTCACCCGTTCGTGACCAAACTGTTGGATGTCGATTCACTGGTCGGTAGGTTACGGTTTCAAAACCCCTACTGGTGTTTTATAGGATTCTGTTGATGGTATGTTTCCTTCGAGCTGATTCAGAGTCTTGCTGTTACTGGTTTCCTGAGAATGTCACAATTGAACCACGGGTAGTCGTTCTTGGTGGAATAAGTCCCAGTATTGTTTATGATTTCGCCTTACTGTAAAACCAGGGAGTTGTTTTTCTACAAATCACTTTGCAAAAATTCGATCTACTCTTGCATGCTATCCGGCCTGATGAGGAACGGTTCTCGATGATTTGTAGAAATGCCACAGGTGTAAAGGCCCTTCCGAAGCCATTTGAGTTGTCTATGGACTGCATGCCGTATGAGACCATCAACAAATCTGCCTACGAATTTCTATCCACTGGCAAACTAGATACTTGGATGGAGTAAATGAGAAGTGAGAGCCAAGTGAGGGCTAATCAAACTGCTGTTCACCCGTTCGTGACCAAACTGTTGGATGTCGATTCACTGGTCGGTAGGTTACGGTTTCAAAACCCCTACTGGTGTTTTATAGGATCCGGTCTGTTGATGATGCTCATCGAGTGAGAAACAGCTGCCCAGTGCTTCTCGGATCTTCAGCTTTAGTTGGTCTCACTTGCTGGACCAAATCCCACTTGAGAGGAAATGTTGCACATCGTTCACATCGTTGAGAAATAGCACAATACTGGCAAGATATCCCTCATACAGAAGTGTGGGTCTCAACTAAACTTGAGGTTTCGTTCTAGTTTCTGTTCCCCATTAACTTGTCAGGACCAGTATAGTTGATATTTGAACTGATCGAAATGACCAAAGCACGTCCGTTTACGTGATTTTACCCAATTAGTCATAGGAAGGAACACATATTTCACGCTCCCCTTACACATTTTTAAGCTACCCTCGGCACTGTCCATCGATTAGTTTTCATTACATAAGCAAAGCTCAGACATCTGTTCCAAAGTCTTTGTGTCCAAGAGTGTGGTAGGAGAGACATCCACATGAGAACTGGAAAGAAAACCTGATAGAAAGCAAGAGACGAATAGACGTATCATTCTAATACTTGACCTGTATCACTTCACGGTGTTGAACGGAAAAATGAGCACCACAGGATGTCACCTGGTGTTGAAGTTCATCCCTATGAACTACCTGCAATTTTCAGACGTAGAGGGAAGTAGGTGCCTTGTCTTTCACAGCGAAAAACCCCACATTATTCGAAATGTTCTGCAGCCATACGACACTATAAAAGCACTGGTCCAAAAATACCTTTCGGACGAAGTCATACAAGTCAGTTGTCTTTGACTCCATTTCAGACAGACCGACAAAAAGGGTCCTTTTGCGAGATGGACTAATCTAGGGAGGAAGTACGCATCAGCGTGCCAGCTACGGGTCATCGTTTCTGATACTTGTTCACTCCTGAGAGTGGGAGCGAGTCTATCATGTTACACAATTAAATTTATCTAAAAAGTTGAAGCTTATCGATCCTAAGAAACCAGAGGGCAAGGGTTGAGTACAACGATGTAGCTTTGCCACGTATGTTTCGAGTACAAGGGTTCGTTACAAGCAACCACAGTCCAATCAATAGGTTGATTAATACATCCATATGCTTATGTACACTGCACGACACCCTGCAGAGTAATATGTTGCATATTTTGTGGTATACGGTCACAGAGGTTTTGAGATAAATTGTGCGCCCAGTTGCGGCCTCATGTCTGTGGTACTAGTCACCATAAGAAAACTCCGTAAACTAATGCCTCAGGTGTTGGGCAATAGCTGGCCTATGTCCCGCAACCTGACAGCAATGCCAATGCTTCCGAAACAAACCGAAGGTGGATTTTTCAAATTGTGAAAAATCGAATTCCTTACAGTTTTCGGGGGATTCGAGCTGCTATTGATCCTTAATAATGTTAATGCCAGTTTACAGTTCAGTGCCATTTAACATGTTGATCTAGGTACTTTTTGTGTACCTTTGATGCAACGACAATCAAGAGCTTGATATGCCGCTGTCGTAACTTCTTGTGAGACTGACATCAGAGCCCGAGCTTCTTGGAATGAAAGTCCAATGCGCATTTCGTTTTGTCTCGTCGTCTGAAGCAACGTAAGGACTCTTCGATAACTGTTTACTGTAGTAGTGCGCTGAACTTCAGAGCCGCATATTGATGATCGGATCACAGTGAAACCCTACAGCAGGAGACGCTCACAGGAGACATCTGTTTTTTGGGGGTATTGCGGATTTATAACAAATTGCTCGAACGCAACCAAAGAACTTATGACAAGGCACAGATAAATAAGGAACGAAGTGATTAGTAATCCAATTAATTGGCCATTTCATGGACTTTTGCGCAGCTTATTACCGAGTGCCACCATAATTCACCAATCTCATGGAAAAATGTGCTTGGGAGATTCAACAGTCTTTATCATCCATGATGTCTCCATGTTTGAGGGTGACGAATAAGGACCTTATTGCGCGTGTTTTGTGACAGTTTAGGAAATTGATCGGTGATTGAATATTTCACATGGTTGTCGTAAGATTCGTAAGCAATTTCTCATTTTAACCGAAATAAACGCTGTAAATACTCAGTATGGTTGCGTACCACTGTTTGATGCAAGATATCGTAAGCTGGTGAATTCATATCAATGCCCTCAGCTCCACGCATCTAAAGCATTACGAAATGCTGGTTATCCTTTTGTTTCGTCAAGCCTGGGTAGGAATCAACATACACGATAATGTATATTGAATCAGAATAAGTAAATTAGGACGAAAACTGGCCATCACTAAGAACTTGGTCAATAGTGAATAGGCATGCGCTGGTTCATTCTAATCTGCAGTTCTATTGTCTGAAGTTCGTAATGCATCTGGACATGGTCCAACGAACAGCGGTACCTGCTCAATCAAGGCTAGATTCTCAGTTATGTCTAGTCGAATCCAATTATGAGTAGTTAACTGAGGTGGCTGGTTAGTGTATCAGCTACGTGTGTGACATAATCGGTTAAAACTGATAGCTAACTAGTAAATATGACGAATGGCACGGAGTGATAATTTTTGGGACTTAAATCAGTCATTTAAGAAGTCAAATGTATTCTGTGCTGTTCCAGGAAAGTTTGTTCATTTTCAGAGGAGATTGGATTGGAAAAACATTTCGTTAACAAGTGTGTTTCATCAGAGGAGGGTTGCTCCCGTAAGAGCCTATCCCCTTGTAAATCTGTCCTTCCGAAACTCCGACCGGCTTAAAGAAGTTTCATTCAGGCCGACTAAAAAAATCATTTTATCTTCCAACACAAGATTTGCGCCCACTTCCTCTAAAATAATCAGATTAGTCTCATACTGTACAGGTTACAAGGTAAAAATGCCAGCTAAAACTGGATCGTTACCTCCAGTAACCCATTATGTCGACGGATACAACTTGGCTTTGCCGCACAACAGCTGTTTACAAAACCACCTGTATTTTGCAAGCTTGCCAAGGATCGATCTGCGCCGTCCAATCAACTCTGTCGCCTAATCAAACGAAAGCAGGGGAGCCTTGGTAGTTTCTAGCCTTATCACAAGGGAACTGCTCACAAATCTACTCATCTATTTTACCACACATCCTCCTATATACTGTAACTATCCTTTCAGTCTACCGTGCACTACATTTCTTAAAGTGCATAACTTTTTTCTGTCGAAAATCTATTACGGATCCAAGATGTAACGACCTATAATTGCTCTGAAATGTTCGATATTGATGAACCGTTTGGAGTTGATTGAGAGCATGCCAACTACAGGGGAGATGGATCTTTTAAGTTCCTCCTTTCGGGGCAGTTGTTTCCCCCTGTTTCAAGGAGGGATTGTGCACTGATGAAGCATGCATGATAAGTATCTTCCTCCGCCTCTATTTCCGGAACGGCCGAGGAAATTAACAGGACGGTAGTTGCAACCGAATCGCTGGTGCCCCTGGAGGTTACAACACAATTGGTTGACGCGGCCATTTAGACTAAATAAACAGTATCACAAAACCTATGGTGACCCGCGGTTTAGGTATAAATTTTCAACTAGTTATATTTCCGCTAGTGAAATGCACGATAACTTTTCGGTATCGTTTCAAACTTGCAATCCTTTTAGACGTTTTAATTTGGTAAAAAGGAAGAGCTTGAAGGAAGGAGCTTCCGTATTCTCATCTGATTTTTCTGATTAACAAACAGATACTGCCGTTTTACAGGGTTTTAGGTTTGCTCAACTGTACTGTACACTTTTCCGATCCATTGCCTTGGAACACAAATTCTCGCTATGCTTTTTTCAAATTATTTTAGAATATAGAAAATAAAATCGTTTAGTCTTGATGGAACGAATCACGATACAACACTGGCAATTGATATTGAACAGTCTTTCACTGAACGTCTTCATTTTTAAATAGTCAGTAATCAGACAATCATTTTTTCTGCTTTTGTGGAAATGCTGTCTATCTACTGGCCACACCTTCACATGAGATCATGGAAACATCACAATGTATTCTGTAGGCCTCTAGTCAAGAATGAGGATAAATAACAGAAATATTATTTCCAATACATTTAACGAATCTTTGTAGGGCGCTGGGGGATAAAGGAATTCATTTGTCATGCTAAAGTGATAAGGCAAAAGTTTAATCTACTCGTATCCACTTCAGGCGCACAGGTGATTTATTATTTTTTGTTTTGCAGTTTAGAAAAACTACCATTGTGATTTATGAATGCGAATTAGGGCGGTCGAGCTTGTCCTATCGTTCTCCGAACAAACGCGTTTTATCCAGTACGAAGGTCAAGGGGTAACAGTGGAGTGAGCAAATTAAACATCAATTTATCTTCATTCCGAGGATGCTGCCATTTTTGTTTTTCGGCACCAGGAAGATTTAAAGATCCTTCTTAACTTAAAGAGCCCCGGTATTCAACTTTCTTGAAATTTCGAAAACTCTTCCTACCACAAAAGTCTTTCAGCAGTTCCTGCTCCATACCAGCGCTTAGCTGCTTCAATACCTGTAAAATAACAAAGAATCATAGAGAAGGTTGAAATAGAAGAACAGAAATTGAAAGAAAATATCGAATAAAGATATCTGAATCTAACAGACTGGATAGCACCTCTAACAGAATCCATCAGACTTGTATAGTTAGGCGCACAATAATAGTTCCGTTTTTCTTGTCTTCCCCAGTTTTATATCTACTATATCATTTGACTGAAGGCTTCAGAAAGATCAGGACTAAAAGAACTATTCATCTCGAAAGTTTTGTCTTCCCAATGCCTTATGGTCACACATCAAGGATAATTTGGAGTGGGTGGAGATTCACAAATCGAAATTATTTTTTGTTTGATACGCTTTTCTGACTCCAAACTTTAAGCACTACCACTGTTGTTGTTGAAATGCATCTCTGCGATTGCCCATGGCTCGTCGCTAACAGATCCAGGTTGTTGTGCCGTTTGGCAGTACTTAATTGTCAGACAATTATCAACTTTTCATCAAGTTTTCGACCAATTCAGAACTTTCATTGGAACGACGCTACAGATGTGTTTGAGTGTCCGCAGTTCCAAAAATGAAACAAGTTGTGACAGCACCATCTCAACGGCCGGCTAACCACTCAGATCGGACCAGATCCAAATAACTTGAGAGATGCTATTTTCTGAGACATCACTGGTGATGCAACTTGTCAATCTCCGTCTATCTGTTGGCATTAACGTACATGACTACTTTTTCTTCATATGATAAAAAAGATCATTGTCTTTCGTCGAATACAACGTGACCACTATCATGTTGCAGATGAAAATAAACTTTTCATATCACAGAGGTAGTTATTTACCAACCTGTGTTGCGTTGAGAATAGGGTTTTGTCTGGTGCAGTTTTCAGCTAAGAACTAAATAGGGATTTGCTTGGAGGTCGAACGCCAAAAAAGCAAACGAAAGCAAGTACTTGAAGAACTAACAAGGGAAGGAAATTATTCTAGCCATATTAGTGAAATGATTTGATGTGTCATTTCGAGTGGAAATTTTCTTTTGATAACTACATAGATTAGATAGATAGATAGATAGATAGATAGATAGATAGATAGATAGATAGATAGATAGATAGATAGATAGATAGATAGATAGATAATAGATAGATAGATAGATAGATAGATGAACAGATAAATTAGACAAATAGATATGAGTGGCAAGATATGCGTAAAGGAAAGAGGCAACTAATGGGGCAAGGCTCTCTGAAATTGTTTCTTAATCATCTCAGGGTTAGTGGGATGACGAGGTGACAACGAAATTCAGGGAAGCGCTGGTATGGAAACGCTTGCAAGCATTCTTGGTGAAGCCGCAAGTCTATGGTGTTGAGAAATCTGAATGAAAAGAGTGGAATTCACCACTGAGAAAACGTGATCAAGGGTTCAAACGGGAACAAAATGATATATTTAGGAGACGATCATGTATGGAGATGGAAATAAGGCTCGACCGGGAAAATAGTTTAGGCCTCAGCTAGGCAGACAAAAGAAAATAGCAAAACGATAGCAAAAACGTGGTAGAGCGCACAAATCTACATAGCTTTGCGTGTAACTAGATTTTCATAGCCTATTTGAAAAATAATAGTTTCTTTCAGCTTTGAGGGATTGTTTTACCGTGAACATTCTAATTAAAGGTGTGGAAAGAACTCACTTCTAAGCACTTGAAACAGCTGTAGTCAGAGAATGCAAACGCAAACCTGATGTAATAACTTGTAAAGGACGTAAAAAATTCAGGTTTAAGCCCCCTAGCAGTTACACTGCGCATTTATTTGGGAATAATAGCAAAATTGGTATAATGAAAATCTATCGCAAGTGTCGTTGTTGTATGGGATTGAACTTACGAAAAAATCATGAACATATTTAAAAAGTTTGACTGGGTCGGTAATTCAACGATCAACCGTATAACGCTTAGAAAAGTGGAGGTAAAGTCGTGCCTTAGGAAAAACCGGTTCTCTGGCGCAAGTTTATTGTGCCCCAGAAATTTTCTTGGTAACTTTAGGCTCATTATATAGGCTAAGATAAGACTTATTCCTTCACCGGAACACCCTATTGATGAGGATGTTGAAAGATTTTCAATAGCCCAACATCGTCTTCGCTGTTCTTCGGGCTCATCGGGTGGGCCAAGTCTTCCAGTTAAGCTTACGTCCAACTTGAACATCAGATTGTACGCATTTGACTGCAGAATTTATTTGCAAACTGACTTGGTGCTTAGGGGAGATATATATATCCCAGTTGAACTTATCATTATTGGTTTTATCTGATTTTATAAATTTCCTGTCGTAATTGTGTACTGAGTTCATTCACAAGAGTACGCTTGCTCCACCTGCGCACGCTTCGTTAAAGTCGTTCGAAATGAATGTAAGTTACAAGCCAGTTACGAAGAAGTAACTATACAAAGAGGCAGAATGTGTTGTATAAAGACTATATTACAAAATTCTATATTGAATGAAGAATGTCCTTTTGCATTACATCAGCTCAAATGAGGGCAAAAAACACAAATCATAGGACATGAAAAATGGAAATTCGCACAGAATATTTGACGTCAAAAATTAGAGGAACTAGTAAGCGTGCAATAAACCTGAACCCCATTCCTGCTCGACTGTTGAATGCTATCACAGAGACCCGAAAGAAAAAAGGATTAGGACTGACCCCTTAAGGTCACCAGCAATGATAAAAGGATTACTTGGTGTTTATCGGACTTGCGGGACGGAGAGAACTTCTGAGGCGACCTCAGCTTGACAAACTTTTATCTCAAAGGCATTCGCTGTACGTGCCTGAGAAACCAAATCAAATGGCATGCGCATATTCTCTATTCGTCTGGCCATACGGAAGAGAACGTTCTTCTACCTAATCCAGTGACCAAACACTTGACAAATCAAATTTGGTGCAAAGAAATAAATTGCGTGCTCAACGCGTGTTCACATCTATTGATTAGATCAACTGAATTGCGTAATGCGGCCTGATGCGACCTTACAAGCCGTTCAAAGGAGTCTTCTATTACACAAATTCCAATGAATCTCAAAGACACGTAAAGGCATTCACTGGTCGACTAATTGCTTCCTCATAAAAAAAAACTAAGAGGACTTACGTAAAAACATTCTCTTTTGGCGAAATGCATTCATTTGCGAATGAAATCGGTGCTAGAGAGGACCTCTGGTTTTGACACTCACATGCTGAATGTGCCCACGCAAAGGCCGCAGTCTACGACACGACCAAAAAGTGGACCAAAATTATCACAAAAAGAATCCGAGTGTTGCAGAAAAAACTCGACTCACATTAGAGGAATCCGGGAGTTTCCGGAACTGGGGTGATATTTAGTACCATGTTTGTAGGAAAAAATGGCAAATATAATTGTAGTGTGCATGGAAGATTGGGTTCCGATTTCGGCCTAGTAGGAGCGTACCCGGTAGTCTGAACCAGTGTGTTTTCGACCAGATGACGGATGCAAGCTGTAGACCTAGGCTTCAGTGCTAATGCAGCAGAAAGTAAACAAGGTCATTAGAGAGTCAGACGAAAAGAAACTCACCACCATTTTCTTCCCGCTCCTAAATATAGCGGTAAATTTCAGATATCACCGTGAAATAATATGAGGAAAACAATATCACCAGGGTAGTAGAGAAAGTGCTAACGACTTGTTTCATACAGTTTATCAAGTATTTACTGTATTGGTGTGACAGGATAGGTAAACTAAAGTTTTAGGTGAAGAGCTCCAGTTGATACAATCCTCTTCCATGATTGGATAGAATGTGGATGGGCACACTGAGCTTTGTGCCAGATGACATTAAGAAAGAGCATTCGATTGAAGCATAGTGGCTTTAATCAATCAGGATTCAGCATTTCAACTGCCATTAAGATGCGGTACCGAGCGACTGATATAATGATGATAATAATGTAAAAGTGACAACATTAATAATAGTAGTGGGATATTGCTTATCTTTCGGAGAATCCCTCTGGATTTTTTAGAGCGGGTCGAGTGCATCTATCTCCGAAACGAATCACGTCGTCTGCGATAACTGCTGTTGCGTCTGCTTCACTAAATCACATTATTCAGCTGAAACATTTCGCAAATTTCGTGGGATTTAAGGCTAAAGGAATAACCAAAGTTCTTTGAGCGATGTCCTTATTGCTTTCGTTGATGATTTTCCATGTAGCAGCATATCTGCACGACCCGCGTTTCGTTAGCTGGCACACAGCTACGGCCCTCAACCATAGCTGGCACACGAAGCAAATAAAACAATAAAATATACTACCGTTGTGAAATAAGTGGCTAAAAATAAGAGAAAAGTACCAGAATGCCTTTCTTCATGTTAAACAGAATTTCGTTCAAGAAAATGTTCGTGGTGCCTGAGAGATATTTTCTTGTAAAGGGGCTTTACATTTCATGGAGGTGAACAAAAATCTGGATGAAACGTGAAGAAATCAAACGTTCTGGGAAGTTAGAAACTCCAAGTGGAAGCACATTCAAAAGAACGTATTCGGTGAAGGAAGACTTAAAATTTACACTACGGCGGTGGGAGCTTAGGCTTGCAGTTCACAAAACACCCTCACTTGTGCACTAGTTTAGTTCCGTCACAAAATATTGTGATGTCTCCAATGTCCTACAAAATGTGTTGTGAAACGACCTTGTGCAGGACATTCACCAGAGTAATAACGCAAATGAGATATACAGCTGCGTTCATTTGAGTCTCCAATTAGATTTTGTTTCAAACAAAACCCCCAGGCTGTGCCTATCTGATGAAACCGAATAATTACGAAACTGGTCATTGGCTGTCGAGGAGTTTTCAGCAACCTTATGAGTGGTGTTTTACAGGGTGGACACCATCTGTATAATGTATCAGATATGAGATTGTTTGATTGGTTTTACACAAGAGTTTTTAAAGAAACTTTTCCAGAAAGACCAAGAAGCTAACAGTTGAATGGTCGACGGATAGCGTCATAGCCAATAAATCAGATAAGTTTGGCGGTAGCACAGCAGACGGAAACATAAATATGTGTGAAATAAATAGGACTGAGTGCAAAACTTCGACCCAAGGATCGACCATGTCCGTGTGCGACAGGAAAGCTGCCTAGCCAGGGCTATGGAACCACTGAGAACATGAAATTCCGAGTTTGGGTAGGATTATTGGGTGCGTTTCGGCTGATACAGTAGTGAGTAAAACAGCGACATCGTTATTATCGTTATTAAATAGCCGACACACACAGCAAAATTTCTCTTACTTCGGACAAAAAAAGGAAAATGGAAAACAAACAATGAACGATATCAAAAAACCGGAGGAGGAGTCAGAGGTGCTGACACAGATTCCACTTGTGGCGAAATGGATGACCGGAGAGTGAGCCAGTTGTGTTTCAGTGGGGAAGATGGCAAACAAGTTAACGGATTATGTGCTGTAAAGGACTGTAAATTTTGTAGTGAAAGGTTTGAACTTGCAAAGAGGGTGTGGAAGTTCCACTGCTCTGGGTGCATCCGTGTTTGTTGGATGAGTAAGAGACCAGTATCTCATTCTGTCGGTCGTATACGATGGTTGTAGGTACTTCCGTTTACGACAGCTCGAACGACATCATCACCTGCCTAAATTAAATTTAATAAATCCTGAAACAGGACACTTCAAATCATGTGTGGAACAAAAAATGATACCTGGAGGTAGGAATGGCTGAAATGAGTTATCAGTATCCCGCTTTGTTAGATCCACTGACGCTGAATCATTGACCAAAGTAGTACGTCTTCATTACTTCCCAGTTAAGCGTCCAATCACAGTCAAATTTGTTGGGTCTGAGCTACTTCCAACAGAAGGTGTCACACGAAGTATATTAGTCGGCCTTCTCTGTCACATCCTCAAGGAGCTAAAAAGTTCCTACCGAATGACGCCTGACAAACCCTATGTGAGATTTTCTCAGCTGATTGCCGACGTTTTATGGCCAGCACTAACCGCGGGTGCACTCCTCAGTATAGTGAATTCTCCCGTAGTTAAAACTTCAGACAACTTCAAGCCGTTATAGGGCAACCAAAAACACCTCCCTGTGTATTAGTAAATTATGTCAACTTCAGGCTCACAGCGCCTGATATGATCAATATCTTTGCTTGGAGTCCTAAAGTGTTCTAACGGATGAAATGTGCCAAAAATCTGTGCAAAGTACAACGACACAGTTGTTAAGGCACGCGGCGCGTTGCTTGAGATCCCATTTTGTATACTTTGCTCTCGAAAGCTCTGTTTCCGTCGGGAACCCACCCACTTGGTTTCATTGGGAAAGGCGATTATGGAAGCTTGGGCCGTTGGAGAGAAAATGACGCTGTCTCAGTCTTGCAGGCTATTCAGAGCTCCTGAATATCTAGACGGAGCAGGACTTTTGCAATAATATAGGCTTTGACGGTATTGATGACAGTGCTGTCGACGTCTGCTTTAAACTTTTATTGGCTCACGCAGAATGAACAATAAGTGAATTTGATTTCGTCAAGTGTATACACAGCAAGCAAATGTACCCCTGAGAGATCACATTTTTTAGCCAACATGTCCTTGTTTAAGGTTACTATGTCAATTCATTTGAAAATCCTACGTTATATAATTTTATACGCGTAGATGCACTGAAAGAATTGCCCTTTGCGATGCACACTGAATAGCTAATTGTATTCAGTAATTCTATACAAAGACAAAAAGATGGAGTTGTGGTGTGCTCTCCACTTGATTTCAGATTGGTAAGAATGAAAAGACTAGGCGATTGAATGGTTGAAATTGTCGGCGTCGGCATTCTTGGTATCGTCGTGCATTGTGCGACGAAGTTTCAACTAGGGCAGCCCGCGGAACCACTGCACCACTCGAGCCAGATTACCACTGGGAAGCGGCAGCTTTTGGTAGGGGACGCTATGGAAATGTTAATATTGTAATGAAATCCGAAGTAGCCAATTCACTACCTTCGTTGCTTCGCTGACAAATGATATAAGAGGAAACTTGTTAGGCGTCTGTTAAGGAGAAAAAACTACTCACCGACGACATATTTGATGCAAGATAAAGGTATTTACGAGATTTCTGGTCGATGGTGCACGCCCAGAAGATTTCGAAAGTAAAAACCAGGATGCCCTGGTGGGAGAGAACCTCAGTGTCACAGAATTCTGCCTAGACTTAGTTGCTATTTCTAATAAGCCTTCTGTACAGTCAGATATTGCCCAACAGCTTCCTTCCAAACACGGAGGACACTGAGCTCACCTAATGGTCCACTTCGCTTGTGTCAGGCTGTTGAACGCAAACCCGAAAGATTGACTGTCAGTTCACAAGTATTCAGAGTTAATCTTTACTTATGTTTACAGTTGCCACTAATTTGTGCGGGTTGTATATCTCGGCGTCTATCGCAGAGAACGATTAAGGATTTACCATCCTGGATTTGAACCAGAAAGCTTGGTAATTGACCATTGTAACCGCAGGCAGGCTGACTCACGCCAACTAAGAAATCAACTCAGCTCAATTGTTCAGCGTAGTTTTCGAGTGTTGACCAATCATCCGTAGGTCATACACAAAAGTACATTCGAAACAGCAGTGTAGACTGCAACCGGATTGCGTCAACTGTCACTGTGTAGCCAAAAATATATCTGAATGAAGTGAGGCTACTTTCTATAACCAGAGAAGGCTAAAAAATCTGACAGGATCCTTTTAACTAAGGTCATCATCATGATTATTAGCCAATAAGATCTAGCCTATCAACCCTTCAACCTTGTAAATTATTTAAAAGTGTACTTGTCCAATGAGATTTTTCCGAAAACATTTCTAGCAGACATTGTATTCCAAATTCGATTAGGACTGTTAATTAAATTCAAATTATCATACAGTATGGCTATCAAGCAAGCGAAATTTATCATCAACTCTCCCAAGACTACGACAACCACGAGCATGATATCTTGATACAAGCATTACAGATCATTCGTGATCATAGAGGAAAATGTTGGTAGCTCAGGTTGAGTAGATGGTCGTTGGCTTGTTCGCTGAACTGGGCAATTTGATTGCAAATGTTTCACTATCAATCGAGGTGACATCATCAGTTCGTTATTGGGGAGCGTGGCGGTGTGTAGCACAACCACTAACCTACTGCTGATCATATATACAGCGAGTTAGCATTCTGTGAACCAGATGTCGATATTTGTGAAACCGATGTTTTCTTTCCCAATTCTTAACTTCGCCTCCTCCTCCTATTCAAGTGTTCCTGATTTTGCAGTGCTTTCTGGCAAGGAACCAGGGTACTATTTATGTGTAACCTCACAAGCTTTTAGTATTCTGTCTTACGGATCGCAACCATCTGCGTTGTTTCCATAATGTCCTTTTACCGAGAACACACTGTGTGGCTGAAATTTAATGGCACGCACCTGATTTACAATATATAGTATCTTGTTTTTATTTGAATAGTTTTCATCCATAGATAAAACTGATTGTGAGGGAACAGATTACATACGAGGCTACTGAAAAATCTCGACGGAGCACAGCAGCATTTTGATCTTCTTGCGGCTCACCAGGCAGGGGTTTCCATAAGCTGTGTGTTCTACATGACTGTGTTCTACATGACTGACGAAATGGCTTATTTGTAAATTGAGTTTATCTTGAAGAAACCCGATTATATCGCAGCCAAGTCTCCCGCTTATGGTATTCGTCAAACGGATGTAAAGAGTGTCGTAAACGTGAGATTTGGCCAAGATTCGGTTAACAAACTTTTTAAGTGAGACAATGGATTTGTTTTCGGGTATGAGTTTTCGCAATATTCTACATCCATGCTGAGTGTTCGACTTAAGAACGGCGGTAAATTCTCCCGTTAAAAGGATCGTTGTTCATGGGCTGGTAACATGGTGTTGCGAATACTTATTTCAACACTCCGAAGGGTCTGGTTTAATCTGGGTTCAATTGGTGGTCATTTATGTCTGTAACATGAGAAGCAAGTTAAAATAAACACTGATTCAGGCCTCGAACACAAAGATACTATCTGTTAGATGGTGGTTGGTCCTGGTCTGCGTCAAAGTGGAAAGGTTTGAAGCGTAATCAATGATTGTGTCAAGGTCAGCCCTACAATTTCACTGTCAAAATGCAATGCGGCAGCAATAAACGGTCAGGTTCGTCCCATTCAACTAAAAATTCTGGGTCAGAAAGACGGGACTGAAGTGAAAAAGCTGCTCCAACCAACCAGTGATCTTATTCTCCCTTCTACCATACAGAACCGTGTTTATATGTGTCTGTTTCAGGTGATGGGCAATTCTTATTGGAATTCCGAAGAGCTATGTGGGAATTCGAAAATAGTCCTGATTGCAGATAACCCGAAGGTTCACTGGACCCAGTTGGAGTTGCTACTAAAATAATGTCAGTCATGCGGCAGTTTTTTAAAAAAAATACAAACAGTGCTTGTCAGCAAAAGACCAGTGTGATAAATCGTCGAAAGCTGTCAGGTCTGTATTTGTTGGTTCCAAAACTTTACTTGTGTACCAACCCAGTTTCCAATAGGTATGAGGTGGCCTGGATGGGAACCGCAACAAAAATCCCCAAATGATGATTAAAGCAGGAGCTTTCTATTAATAATAGTCCCTAAAATACTAACGGGACGTCCAGCAGCCAGCTTCAAAGCTCGGTCATTTTATACACCGATCATTACACCCGACCTACATATATTTCGGCGGACTACTATTATCCTTGTGGTGTGCTTGTAAATACTTTCGAAGCTGAAGCTATTCAGCAGGGAAGAAGAATCTTTAGAAGCATGCTAGACTATTGGATGGAATATGTCTCTGATAAGTTTGGATAGTCTTCTGCACTTGTCACTTCTCCCGGGTCACCATATTTAAACTTTTGTTCATGAAGCTTACCTAAAGAGATGAGCTGGAAGGATAATTGACCTCGAAGCGCACTTATCAAGCAGGGGAGCGACATATAGTTGCAACTCCGTATCGCCTTCTGAAGACAGCGAATGAAAATTTAGCATCTTCATTTTTCTCTACTTGACTGTTTCGAGTAGTACGCGATATTTCGTCAGAAACCACCGCTCAAGGGTAGCGCCGTGCCATCACCTCGAAAGACACCCAATCGAGATGTACGTGATATATTCAAAGCTGATTGTTTCTCCATACACGCCTTGTCGGATACTTAGAATTGATGTGACCTTGGCCATAAGTGAAGCGTCCGCTCGTTCATCCAGGCCATCGCCTCCAAGGCAAAGCCCCACTCCGAATCTCCCCAATTAAAAGTCCACTGGTAACCCTTATGTGTGCATCAGTTATAGTAGCTACCACCTCAACTTGGCAGTTATCTGTCCACCATCCCAAATTATCGGTGAACGAAACTGTGGCTATTAGAAACACTGTACGGTTAGTAAGCAGTTTTTACAGCTGATGATAATGACAATGAAACATAAATTATGGACCGAGTACATGTACGCAACTATGCGGATTGGTTAGTTATGTTCCACTGAAGACTGCATTTGGTCACTGAAATGTCAAACAACAATTCATTAGTATTTGGAATACAGTATATCGTAGGTTTCGATAGATGCATCGGAAAAACTGCATACAGAGGTGACTCGGTTAACGCAGATTCACAGTCAAATTTCTACTCGGAATTATCAAAGGGTGGGGAAAATGCAAGGAAGATATCGACCAGTGGCAGCGCAAGCAAAAGGGTACCAAGAAACAGGTGCAGGAAAGACCCAGGGCTTGTTGACAGATGGACCAATCATGGGAATCACACAAACTAACGAACCTGCATCGGCATATGGTTTTGTCGGTCGTAGAGCGAAAACTCCGACAAAGTGCCGGAAAACGAACAAAACAACTCGCATGACTACAGTGGACACTGCAAGTGTCATTACGAAAAAATCTGTGTTACACTGCTCCTTTGCTTGCAACGGTCATGTGACCGAGTCAGCATCGTTAGTTACGCAACCCACAGGAAGCTCCAAAAATGGGATACTTTTGGAGTTCCATTGCAAGCCTGTCTATATTTCGCTGAGAAAGCACAAATGCCGCTTCAAAAGTAATTACCATTTTCATTTCTAACTGAATGATTGTGATCCTTGTGGTGTTAAACCGATTAAGGAACAATCAGAGGTTGAAAAAATGAGTGTCCAAACAACCTGGTCCAGTAATTCACAGTTTTCAACGTCTAAGCTCCACCACAGAATTCGGTGGAATGTAAAAATCGGTTTTGGCGTGAATCTTCGTTCGAATTCTCCTGAATAGCTTAGCTTATAGGAGACTCGTTTGTGGAATAAAACCAAGGTTACAAAGTGAGAATCTCCCGACGTGGAACACAGAAGAATATATTGTTTTTGATGACTGTGAGACGCATACTGCGCGTTGAGATCAGCTTGAGGTTTGTTGTGTACCACACTGAAGTGATTATCCCAGATACACTGATACTTAGGTGGTTTCATGGTTTATGTCAACCTGTCATTTGGTGCAGTGAACAAAAACTCCAAATTTCTGCGTGCACACATATCGTCAGTATATTTTTAAGCCGGGAGTCCTGAGCCCTGTTTTTGCTTACCTTGGGAGCTTTCAGTCTGTTAGTGGGTGGGAAGGTGCTTACGAAAAAGGTCGCCAGTAGAACTTGAAAATGATGGGGATTCTGGGACCTGGAGGCACAAAAACAGCAACGGACTATCCGAATGAACAAATCCAAGGATGTTGGAAGAAACAGTTCAGTGAACGAGGCCAGTTTTTTCCGATGGTTCCTCTTGGCTAATACATCACAGATTCATACGATATCAAAAATGACGTGGAAATGTTATGTGAAAATCGGGATTACACGCTCTTTAGTGAAAGAAAATGAGGAACAAGGAGGATGGGGTTGAATAAGAGATAAAATAGCGACGTTATTCTCAGACAGTTTTTTGGGACCGGATTTTCTGCAGGCCAACACAAGTTCAGAAGTCTTACTAGTTTCTTGTTGACGGATAATTTGTTTTACACGTAGCTCAGAGGACTATACTAGCTCGGATAACCTATCTCATAAAATCTCGAAGTGAACTTCAAGCTCGAGATTGCCATTTATACGAATAGTTCAACAAAATTTAGAGCCTGGTGTTACCACCTCCAAAAGCGTGATGTCCAACGTTAACGAAGACCTTTCGGAATCAGCTGGAAACCTGGTGGAAGGCGTCACAGGACTGACCTAGCCAACAAGTTTCCTCTCTCTGTCATTAGTTCGACTGGCCACAATGAGTCAAACGTTTACTCAGCACTCTGAGCTTTGGGACATGGAGAGTGTTTATTGATAAACAGAAGAAAACTTTGTACTTGCCGACAAAACCATGAGTAAACCAAACGTGCTGGACAGTTTCAGTTCAATTTATAGTTATTATATCAAGTTCATCATCAATCCAGAATAGAACGGACAGTTAAATTTCCTCGACTTCACTATTTACTAGAAGACTGACGGAACCACAGAGTGCAAAGTTTACCAGAAGCAGATCTGGGCAACCCAGTATATTCGTTTCAACAGTTTTTTCTCTTACAAAAGAAACAGCCCAATTAGATGCCCGTTTAAGACTTTTTCGAAGAAAAACTAAAGTTCAAGGGACTCACATTCTTGCAGAACAGATATTCTGAACGGATCACACTCAAAACTAGGCAATCTATGAAGCACATACCTAAACAATGTTCAGATGGGAAGAAGTCCGTTTACATGAATTTCCCATTCAAAGGTGAGTCGATTGCTAAACTAATTACCAGAAGGCTCAGAAACTCTGTGGGTACGACATACATGGTTGCATATCTCTCTGTGAGCTTCAATTCAAACCCAATCATCAGGTTCCTTTTTGAGGGACAAATTGCCACTTTCTGTGTACTAACTTAATTATACGATGGAAATTCAACTGGTGTTTTTTAATGAAGCTTACACGAACAGTTTACTAAGAATCTGCTACAAATCTACCGCACTAGCCGTGTTCTCTGTTTCTCGAGACACTTTAAATCGAGTCCTTCACATGGTCTATCGACCAATTTGGTGGTTTCCTTAGAGTACCTCGTCATGTCAGCAAACCACGTTGTATCACTGCAGGCCGTACTGCAGCAAAGTACATTGTGGGAGGCTGTCCAGTTAACATCAGCCAACCGGATTGCAGAAGTTGCTGGTCGACCAACAAATGGTACTAGCTGAGAAAAATCTTTAGACCATTTCCGGGGTATTAATGCAGGCCGACTAGCTGTTACTGTAAATGGATGTGGGTTGCCTATCAGTTGTTGCCCTGTTTGGCACTTCACTTGTCTGGTATTGGCTAGAATCGATTGTAGAATCCAGACTACTCAAACACCTCCCGTCTCACGCAAGTTCTCACATTACCAAATCATGACTCTAAAGTGGTTTGTTACCACGTACACTGTTATTCATTCAAGCCATATTAGGTTATTTTCCGAACAACGGTTCGACTAGAACTTGGCTGCACAGAGGTCTGGATAGCTCCGCTGTTGGACTGAGCAGCCCCTCAATCTAATACTCATAAGGGGGGCATTGAAGACATAGAGGACATCTATGGAAACAGTATCATCCTCTAGCCTGTTCACCTGTCAGTAGATCATGAGACTGTCAAAGCCCCCCTTCGTTAGCCATCCATGATTGAACGTTACATTTCAATATGTTCTAAAATTCCGGCTAAAATTCTTCATATCAACCTGTTGAAACTTCATCCTGTAGGTGCGACTAATTTCCAAGACATGAATTGACCCAGTTTAGTCGATTGATGACGGGCATCGTAGTTTTATGGTACGAAAGGAGACCATTTGAGTAGAGCTGAAAAACCGTGAAAACGAGTCGCCTTATTGAGGAATTATTCTCATACGTACGACCAAAAGCTGCCATCTTTTCATGGTGGTCGTGCTTCCTTGCTGCAATTATCCTGCAGTGTAACAATGCCGGGAAAGCTAACGAAAAATAGTCGGATAAGTTTCAAACCGTTAGATTCCGTGAAACTATATCAAGAGAAGAGCATCGACTATCGAGTTACGGCTCGGGCTGATCATGAATAACTGAAATGCATTGGCAATTTTCAAATGGCATCTCTTATAGGAAACAAACTGGGGATGATGAACAAACACCAACTTGGAAGGCACAACCCTTCTCGCCAGGAATGGAAAGGGCAGTGCTTGTTGCTAGTAGGCTAAAAAAGAATATCATGTTAACCTTGCTGTTCTTGTAGAAGCTCAGATGACAGAATCGGTCGTGACAAACATACGTTGAAAGAAATAGTCAGACCGTTCGAAATGGCAGCCATGTGCGCAAACGAATGCTATTAGTTTACGGTATTTGACTCTGGAGAGTATCCGGAAAGAGAATCTTAGGGAGGTTCTAATACCATATTCACCTAGTCCCAATGCTGAAGTTACTTAAAAGGTATAAATATGAGAACTGAAAGCATGTGGATTTACAAAAGAGTACTGGGGTGTAAGGTGTTGGATCGCGTTTCAAAACAGGTGTTGTAAAGGCAGTTGATGGACGGCCCGGAAAGGTCAAAAGAGTGATTTAGATATGAAATTTAGGTGACTTTAAGAAACATTCATTTCTCTTTCAGATCATGGGGAGATTTTGTGCTGAGCTGGAGCACCTGGAAAAATGGCCATAAACTCAGGGTAGTTGATTTAGGGACTGCTTTTTTTATATTCTAACCTAAACCATTCATTCCTAAGCGAATATGCACGAACGTACTTTCACCAAGACTAGTAGATTTACTCAAACCAGGGGATCATCTGAAGGAACGACATAGTACTTTCCGAGGTAGCAGTGCTCCCATAATGCATCAGTCTCAAAGTGTCGACGAGAAATTTTAGGTGAGTTCACTCTTGGTATTAAAAGATGCAGTTATGCTCTTAACTGCAACTTACTTCCTTTGCTCTGAGGATAGCCCGCGGCGGATATGACATTATGTCGCGTTGGAAATCTATGCTGTTGTACTGATAGGTAGAAGAATTGTCAGATCAAATCAATACCGCAATGCTCATTGCGAAGTTCGTGTTCCTTGTGCTATTACTCATTATATTATCCTCATCCTGAGGCCGGTTAAAGGATGCCAAATTGGCCTCTAGAAGCTTACTCGCCAATCTCAATCCTCTAGGTCACGTCAGATTCACATGCTAACATGCAGTAGGATATCCACCACTGCACAAGCCGTAACTAAATATGGTGTCCAGTGGACCGGTTTCGTTGGCAACCAGATCCCCGTCACATGCCCGTCCACCGTATCTCCTTACACATATGCTCTACACTGCGTCTAGTAATGAATCCATGCGGCTTCCGTAGACATTAGCACTGGAAAAACGAAGTCGCTCGTTCTGACGGTGTATTCGAGGTTGGGATGTCAGTAAACTGTTTTGTTTGAACCCTAATGCTCTATTCTTTTGTTATTCTTCCGTGACAAATGTCCAAAAGTTCCTACCAACATTCATATTGAAGGTTCAGTTTCTTCAATAACAGTACGCAAACTGCAAAGAGCAATGCCTTTCTTTAAACGGACATTGGGATCTCATTATCGGTAGCGTCGCTAGTGTAAACCTCCTTGTCTGTTTGCAGATACATAAATAGAAGAGTGATTCCGAGCTCATGTAACCTGCTAGACTCTGGTGGAAACCGGAGTTCATTAGTGAATCTTGTGTGCGGTATAACCGTGACCATCAACCTTTTTTCTTGTTGAAAGAGCACTTGGCACTCTACACATCAGGTGGTCATCTAAGTAGTGGCCTCATTGTCGCCAGGCAAGTCGCTTATTATATGGACATAATCTTATTATCCTTATCCCACATGTGACAAGCGCACAAGGACAAGTAAGCACAATGGTAGCTGATACAAAACAAAATACTCGACTGATGGTGAATACTACTGATGAAGCATGTGAGCAGCATTTGGTCGAGTGCCTAAGCTCCGTCCCCACATCTGATGCAAGGTGGAGGTCATTATGAAAATTTTGCAACCGATTTGCGGTGCTCGTTCATTATTGTTTAATCTTCAGAGAACGTCGAAAAATGTTCAGCAGGATGCTTGAGAATGCTCACTTTCCAAAAGTTCTGTGCACATGACATCTTCACATTCCCTTTTATTGGCTTGTAGCCGCTTTGTTTGAAGCGGACGGCGTTCTTCCTCTCACCACGAGCGTCAAAATTAGAATTACCGACTCACTGATCTCGGCGTGGCAAATAAGCAAGTAATTGAAATGCAACAACCAAGGCAAAAAGGTTCCTTTGCATAGAAGGCGAAAAGTAAGACCTGACATCTTAAAGTGCTTGTTATAATTCTCTATTACCAGGATAAATTTGGCTTGTTGGCTTTGTTTTTTCATGACTTGGATACCTTCCTGCCACTGTGCCAGTAAATGACAGCCCTTCTGAGCTCAAGAATATGGTCTGCATAGGTCATTTCGTCTGACCTGAAGCAAGTAGACGTGGAAGAATTTCACGATGAAGCCTGACAGTGAATTTTTCTACCAGGATATACATCAAAGAAGCCAAATGAAAAAATATGCCACCATATTTTCATTTCCATCATTTTTTTCGACATTAAGGTTTAATAAATACTTTAACAAAAAGTACACTGTTTTGCCATATTACCTCGCATGAGGCAAGGATGTTGAAATAGTAGGTTACAATCAGGTATATAACGCGTTTTTTTGGGGACTAATAACGTTAGCTAACGAGCTGTCCTTTAAATTACTGGAATGATAACCAGGCCTTTGCTCGATAAGCGTCTTGTTGTCATTTGTTGCTTGCTTGCTAGAGATGTACCAAATCAAGCAAATTTTATCACATTGTGATTTTGCTCACTTTGAGCTGATTTGCGGCAGGTTACCCTCGCCCTTTCAGTTTTGCGTACTGTAACAAAACATCGCATGTAAATGTGTCACTTATTCTCCTACAACCAATGGCGATATCATTGGCTGTCATCAAGGCCAGTCTCTACCGATGAGTACAATAATGAAACAGTGCCAGTTTGTCCGTTTCGTGCGTACGTCTTTTCCTCTAGTAAGGGATGATGGCTACACCGTCCGTAATATCGTCCTGTTTGCCAGTATTCTTTACCCTAACAAGCGTGGTCGGTTGAGCTCAGTAGCATTGGTCGGCTAATACCACAACAAAACTGATGAGGTAGTGGCGGTTGGAGTTCAACAACATACTAATTAACGCATGCGCTGTTGTTATGATACAACTACCGAAAAGGTAGCCTGCACTGGGTCATGTGGTCGATATGACATAACGAACCGGCTTATAGTGCTCGGTGACAAACATCCGGTAGGGTAGACTGAAGCATGCAAGACAAAAGCGTTTGCACAACAAAAAAGTTACGGGACACAGAAATGGCGTTAAGACGAATGATGATGCAGCACAAGTATACATTATTAGGAGGGCAATCCAGAAGTATATCCAAACGTTGATATCACCCAAAAAACGGTAGCGTTCGTATTGAACCTTTGAATACTGGCCAACGGCTATGCAGAAAGTAGTATACAAATGAGTAGAATTTGCAGAATTCGTCTAATTTGGGTCCATGAAAAAATAAGGTTTACGGAAACTCGAGAACTGCGCCAGCATGATGAGCACTAAGACGGGCGAAACCGGTCGTGGGCTGTTGGGTAGTTCCCAGCAACCTTATGAGTAGTATGTTGCTTCTATACAACGTATCGCGATATCTCGAACAGTTTACTAACCGAAACATGAGACGGCCTGGTACAAGGCATTCGGTTTAAGGGGACCATCGTAAACAAGCGATTCAGCTTGGTTCCATGAGAGTCTTCCGTTGATACCAAGTTGGCATGCAAATGAGTGTATCTCAATAAATTAGGGCACTCATCTGCACAATATTGACGGTCTTTTCGTAATGAATGCCTAAAATGCAAGCGGATGTGAATGGACCAAAGGCAACTCCTATTAAAGTCAGGATGCATGTAATCCTCTCTGGCATTCTTCAGGCGAAAGTTCCTATTTCCTATCATTTTATTAGGGTGGCATACTATATATAATATGCAGTTATCCGACAGCTAACTCCTCACTAACCAAATTAGTGTGGAACGGCTACATGCTGCTGAGAGTGCGCCTTCAATATCATTAGTATTTCACCAATATTCAGAGCATAGTTACGTCGGCCAACCACTGCAAAGTTTATTATGATATCTCAGACGACAAATACACCAAGAATAAAGAGGTTCCCATAGGCCTTGAACATATTCTTCTCCGATCAAAACAAAACTGTTCGCAGAAACGCTCTCGAGACACTAGTTTGACAGCAGTTTTAAGAAAGGCTATCTTACTTTAAACGGATTTTACGGGTTACTGATGTCCAACTACGGACGAACGAAGCTTTCAACAAAACGGACATGGAGTATTGTATTATGCCTTGGAAGATTACTTGTTCGGACAGTTTGCTCGATCGCATCCCCAGATACGGTCCTGTTAGTTTGCCAAAAAGGGGCCCACTTCATCCTAGTCGCACTGAAGAATTCGATGGTCGAAACTGCAGGCAACTATCAGAACTTCTATGATCCAATGGTCTAGTAGATCACTTAGCTCGGTTGATCATTTTTTTCAAGTACTCAAGCAGACATTGGTTCGTGCAAGAAACGGAGAAAGTAGTTCCTTATTTCGACATGCGACTGACCATGTTTTTAAGAACAAGATTGTCTGCATTGTAACCTTTGTTCCGAAATCCCCTGTCAACTAGCCGGATACAAACCAGTGAGATTTAATGGCATCGAGTGGGGTGGTTGATATGGTGAAAACGATGGTATTCCAAATAAGAAGTCGTAAGACAGAGGGAGGACAAATAGGCTTGCCAAAGCCGTAGCACCCAGAAGACCTGGCCGATTTGGATGAATTTTGGGAACAGAAGATTGAAAATCAATATAAGGAAGGTTATAAACGGACAGGTGGTGATCTCCCTTACAATACAACCATCAAGTCCGAAAAAACCAGTGATATGCAGGGATGCACAAGGGACCCCCTTACTGGTGTAAGCACTAATTGCATTGAATATGTCTATTCCGGTGACTGACTCTCCCTTAGAAGTGGCTCTGCTACCAATAGACAAACTAGCACTTAGTCGTTTCAAGTGGAAACTAAGGGTACAGACCCACTAATGCCAGCCCTCTTGACACAGTGGGGTAAAGAAGGTTCTTGCAAAAGCTGGCCGTCGGTCACCAGAACCTTGACCGCATAAGCTAAACCATTGAATTTCTTGAACAAAGTCACTGTCACGATGTCATCATGGTTTTCGAACTGTTTGTGTCATCACACATTAAGCTGTCTTCTCAAGTACAAACAATTGGGATCTTCGTACGAACAATCATCAGTGAACTCATCCTTGTTAAATGGGAATGATATCGTGGTAAAAATTCTCATCAGATACTGGAAACAGTCTTCCTATTTGAAAGTTTATATTAGGCGGACTGCTAAAGGTATAACCGTGAGATAGTTGACATCTATAAAAGTATATAAGGATGTGTGAAAACGGCACTCAAGTGTCGTTCCTAAGCCCAGTCGAAACTCAACTAAACAAGAAACTAAACACTACAACCCAAAACGGTCAAGAATAGTACTGTGTTAAATTGATAAAAACATTAAAAAATGAAATATGAGTGATTTTGGACGGTTTCCGAGTCCCAGTCGCAGAACAGAATCCCCATCGGTCTATCATGGAAGGTAGCATAACAGGCTGTTTTGGATTTTGACGACAAAATTGTTTAGGGATAGGCTATTGGAACACGCTGATCCGTTATCCACCAAAAATCATCCTTGTGTGTTCACCAGTGCCGTACAGCATCGACCACGTTCAACCAGTGGAAGAAAGTGATGTTGTTGCCGCTGTCCTGTAGAATAGAAAGCTGTAGCAAACTGCAATGTCCATGGCTGCCAACGTTACACTCTACGCGATCTCACTTGGGTAGCTCAAGTACCGCAGACCTACAAAATAGAAGATTCAAAGTAAATTTGCCTACTACCAACACGGTAAGGACAAAGGCGCTCCACCCT
The DNA here is from genome assembly GCF_000715545.1 of Opisthorchis viverrini. Classification (NCBI taxonomy): domain Eukaryota; kingdom Metazoa; phylum Platyhelminthes; class Trematoda; order Opisthorchiida; family Opisthorchiidae; genus Opisthorchis; species Opisthorchis viverrini. The sequence goes on from NW_008751660.1 coordinate 986,014, forward strand.
CATCGAGTGATAGGTAACATGGACAATCTTCACACTCAAATGACTTGGCTTGAGCTATCCGTTGTCTCCAAGAGTTGATATAGAATTCAGGTATCACGTAGCCCAGCATTTCTCCGGCTCCAGAGAACCTGGTGAGCCTAGGTGCGGAAGTGGCCTATCTCGCTGTACTTCCGGCTGCTGTTCCACATAATAAAGTTTGATGTCTTTGCTCAATCCACTTTCTACATGTGTTGAATGCAACAATCCTTTCTTATACGAAACCCCGTTCATGGGAACTTAACTTATTTCCTACTTCGAAGCGTTGCTTATGTGAGATTTCGGCCCAAAAAGAAGTTCAAACCAGAGAAACTTACGGAAACTATGCTTTTCAAACAAATTCTAAGAGTTGTCCAGATTCTCATGAAGGAACTTACTCACAATCTTGCTGAAAACTCTGACAACCCACGACCGGTTTCGCCCTTCTTGGGGTTCATCAGGTAGGCGCAGTTCCCGAGTTTCCATCAACCCTATGTTCTACTTATCCAGATTGTTTATATGAACCTGTTTAGGTATCCCTGATGCATTCTCACAGCCATCCACAGAGAAAAGTATACATCTTGAAACCTCAGTTTCAGAGACCAGATCGTGCACGACCTTGGTGGTTGTGGTTCGTGGGTAATGCCGTGGAAAACAAGTACATGACATGGATTGAAATTACATTGAAAAGTCGATACAGTTGCTCATTATCAAAATTAATTTTAGCCTCCAGATGTAAACACATTACTGCAGTGGCTGCTGCACCAGTCACACTTGTTTCTATTTACACACAATTCAAAATATGCACCCAAGGTATTTGTTTTCAACGGCGGAATTGGTAATTTTTCAAGGCTTCTGGGTTTGATGTTTTCCAGTACGGTGGTCACGTGATTGCACCAGACGTTTGTCCTGCAAAAAACATTAGTGCTATGTGGGGATAAACACAGAGTAAAAACAAGCAAATTTGGGATGGTCCCTGGAAAGTGTGGAAATTGGTTGCAATGAATTTTCGTCAGCCTTCCAACGAGCGTCATATGAAGAAAACATCAATGCCTCTTTATTCAAGCTACAAACATTCCGTGCATTTTAATCAGGACGACTGCTTGTTGAACGTTCCTGTGACCTGAATGTCACGCCAAGTTTAACTTCTAAGGTGAAAGAATGGTGAAAGGTGTGAAAGAATTTGAAAATTTTCGATCGAAATTTCGTCCTCTTAGTTAAGCTAACCTATACCAATGGGTCAAGAAGCACTGTGCAGCTGTTTCAATCTTATTGGGATTCATCAGCAGTGTGCACTCCAGAGGAGTGTTTCGAAAACACGACCTCCCAGTAGTCTGAATACAACCGCTCGGGAAACGGCCAGCTGGTGAGCATTGTGATTAACTCGTGCTTAGAGAGGACAAGACACCACTCATCGACCAGTACGCAACACAAACAAGGCAGACTCGAATATTTTTTGTAGCACAATACCGGATTTTACGATCATGTTTCTAGTCCGGTAGTCCAGCACTGACGTTGGATCGATACTAGCAATCTATGAGGTACTCCGTGGATATCGTAGAACGATGTGCTTGGAATGATCACCTAACCAGAGCTTTTCACCAAATCCTGGTGAAGGGCATTCCCGCAAGAGAGGTGCTCAAGAATTCTCTTTGCAGGCTATCTCATGCGTCCAACATATTCTGCTGAACAACTGGGGGAGAAGGAATACCCAACCATATTTTGCTGGAGGACTGGCATCTTGTCTTTAAGAGTTAAGTAAATCAAAGCGTTGGTTGCATCGGGAAGCTATAGGGAGTGAAACAGGCAGTGGTTGACCGTTCTGGTCATAGGTCGTCTTTATAGGTTAGGCTTGCTTAGATTGGCTTCTCTGCAACGGTAATGACAGAAGCTTGAATAGGGTGTTCGGACATAGTCTTGGCTACGAAACGCCAGGGATAACAGTTAGCCATAGGCACATTAGTAGTGTACTTCACTTCAGAGTCCAGTGTATCAGTCAGAAACAACTACCCTTCCCCGAATTCTATCAACAAACGTTAGATACATCATCTGAATAGCCTATCTTCTCCGTTGAACGCTCACCCTACTTGTGATGTAATTCCGCAGTAATCATTAGGTTCTTCTGACTGGTGAATTTTCCGCTGTTGCCGTTTGCATGCTTGATCACAAACACACTGCCGCTTAATCAGTCTATGGCTTGGTCCCCGGGCGAGGCACACGCCGGTGGAGGTTATGAGGACGAATTTGCTTGGTTTATTTGATGTTGTGCCAACTCTTATTCCTCACGCGGCTGCAGTCGGTTTTTGTGCACAGCGTGTTGTCACACAATCTGAATCAGTGTGGAGTGAGTTGAGCCTGTCTAAACAGCACCATGTTCAACTCTCTTGGTGTTGTGGAACTAAGTGCGCATACCACATCAAAAGAAGCCTGCTTGCATCCTGACTTGCCTGTGCACTGTTTTGATTGAGGGAACACGTGAAAACACCGCTGTCGCAGTGATGTAGTCGCTGGGTGCTAATGACTCGCCGCAGTGATGGTCTTTAATGAAAAGCCAGACATTTGCCTAATGCTGCCTTCTGACTCTGACCACGATGTCTGACCATTCATTTTGTCTGTTGCCACTCGAAATTGTGGAGACTGTGCTCGGTTGCCTAACGGGCGCGCGCTGTTTATTTGTTTGCCCAGAGAAGCACGCACCATGTTCAACTCTCTTGGTGTTGTGGAACTAAGTGCGCATACCACATCAAAAGAAGGCTGCTTGCATCCTGACTTGTCTGTGCACTGTTTTGATTGAGGGAACACGTGAAAACACCGCTGTCGCAGTGATGTAGTCGCTGGGTGCTAATGACTCGCCGCAGTGATGGTCTTTAATGAAAAGCCAGACATTTGCCTAATGCTGCCTTCTGACTCTGACCACGATGTCTGACCATTCATTTTGTCTGTTGCCACTCGAAATTGTGGAGACTGTGCTCGGTTGCCTAACGGGCGCGCGCTGTTTATTTGTTTGCCCCAAACAGACAAGCACAGGCACTTTCTGATTGGAAGATATCTACACAGTCTCACAGACGATCTTGTTGGTACATCTCTTTATAGGAAACTGCGTGTGCAAACATCACGCGTTTTGGTGTTATTTTTGCCAAACAAGGATAGTTGGGCGGACAGTTTGGGACCTAAAAGTTAGGCACCGAGAAATGTGCAATCCCTCTGAGTCATCTTTACTCAAAATGGCTACACCTTCAGATTGATCCCGGCAGTTTCAGGAATAATGTCGAGGGATCTGTTGATTAGGATATCTTGCGGACAAGGTCGTGGTAGGCTTTGAGTCTCCCGGGATAATCTGACAATGTAAAAGACGAACTGAACGGGCCACTTCTTGTTCATATCGTAGTCGAACAGCCATTTAATGATGTAGTGGGTAGCGTATATTGTCATACGAATATACTGGATCCAAGAATGTTTTCGAGATTGATAGCGATGAGGAACTCGGACGAATTTTTCTGTGTAGAATTATTCCAAAGTTTTTTCCATCTAATGAATAACCTGAGTCAAATAACACTGTAGTTCCACCAACGCGAACGAAGCTTCACAAAAACGCCTTTATTTTATTAGTAGATAAAGTTCGTTCCAATGGAACGTTTCTGATCGCTAGAGATTTGTTGCTTCAGCCAAAGTTCCAGATGATGCGATTTTCACTCTTGTACACTCTAGTTTGATTGCTATCGCTATCCAAATAGGAACATCGTCGCACCTTTTGCATATCTTTTATGGTGCAGCCTTAACTGTTGCTATACGTAGTAGCACACATGGACAATAAGCCAAAAAAGTTTTTGCAACTGTGATGCACATGTCCGTTCATTTGAGAAAAGATGTAGCAAGGTGAAGTGGACATCTAGTACCCTTGTTAAAATACCTCCTCCTTCATAGGGTATGGTCTTTTCGATCGGTACTTTCGCAACAATCCTGCGGCTGCTCGGCCTTGAGCCTTTACTCATCAGCATTCGTGTTTTTCGCCAAGCTCCGGGCTTGAAATATTCCCTGGTTGAACAGGCACTTCTCTGGAGCCCGTTTAGGCGTTTAACTTGATCAGCAAAACATGGCAACCAGTATCGAGTTCGCAGACTGTCTTGTTCCAGCTCGTTCTCACCATCGTTATTAACCTCACTATCATCAGCATCTTCGTCGTCGTTGACACCAACATCCATGTCAGTTTATATGGTCAAAGTCTCACAAAAATCCGAGGTCCCTACACCTTCCCCACCCTGTCAAACAATCTGGATAGTGACTGGCAGCATGAACGCCACTGAAATCGCTCACTGTTTCAAGCCAAGCACACGGAGGTCACACGGATCCCATCCTAGAAGTCGAATAGCTCCAACAACGCCAAAAATTTCGTAATATCCTTTATCGCCTTTTGTCATCCCAAATCCCATCCAATCCTAGGTTTTGGCCACTTCAAATTAGGCTGGGAAAACAGCGGTAGTTTGACGTGCATAGCACATAGACCAGCCAGACGAATCTGTAATTTTGGATACCTTCTTTAAAAAAGTACACTCTACTTCAACAAATCCTGTCTCCTGATGGCCTTATTTCGAATTTGCTGATGTTAGTTAATTCCAGCTATACTTTCGGGATGTAGGTAGTCACAGATCTGAAGCTGTCTTTGGTACCCCACCCGAAGTGGCCAAGACTCGCAGCCGTACAAAATACATGCGTCCTTTGAAACCCAGTAAGCTGACTGCTTAAAGTCAAAAGTAGCGCCATTTGCAAACGCACTTCAGACCTTCAAGATTCGCGCTTTCACTTTGTCTGTCACACTACTATCAGCGCTAATTCGACTTCCGAGGTACGTATAGAGTTCCACAACTTCTAGTGTTACTCCGTGAATTTTTTGGAAGCATGCTCAAAGACTGTAATTTTTACAGCATGACTTTACTTTTTATGGGTGCGAAGCACGCGCCGAAGGAATTGGTGACCTTGATCAGCTTTTCCAGCAGTGCTTGCGCTTTCTGTTCTTTTTTTAATGAGAACAATGTCATCCGCATATTTCAGGTCGACAGGGTCCTCGCTCACATGGAACCGAACACCATGGATTTTGAAGACCTTCCAGCGCTAGCCTCATTATCTTATCAAGCACTAAATTGAACAAAAGTGCAGGGTATGGAAATTCTTGTCGGACACCAATGATTGTAGGAGAACTTCCAGAGAACTGCCCAACCACTTTCACACGTCCACTAGTNTTGGAAAGAAATAACCAGTCGATGGAATTCAAAAAACTTTGAAGTCTAGAAACACCAAGAGTTTAGTGTGCCGGTACTCATACTGTTGCCTTAGCACTTGATAGAATGTGTAGAGGTGATCCACGCAGCGTTCTCCCGGCCCAATTACTGCTTGTTCTTCTTGGGTCCCGACAACGCGCACCTTCATAAGGCGACTTAGAGTTTCAAACCAGTCATAAATGGTAGAAATCACTGTCACCATTCGTAGCAGTTCCTCAACTTTCTGCCACATTATTTCCGAAAACGCGACTGATATCGAACCGAATCTGAAGCTATTCAGCATGGTAACTGGTTGGTAAAAATTTCGGACATCCACGCCACTAAGAACTTGACATAAAACCAGGATATTCCTTGGAGTATTTTGTGCAGCACAGACCCGGTATTTACAAAGGAGGTTAACATGGGTACGGATTGCTTTTCTGGGAATTAGATGGCACCATAAAGGGCGCCAAGACACGTGTAACACAGATGCATGTATCTATGACTTCGATCTAACAATTGCTGAATGCACAATGACTAAAGTTTCGTTTTTGTTTTTGTTCTCCGGTGTGCCACCACCTGTTGTATATTAAACGTAGTAAATGAACCAAATGAAGGGATAAGTGAACACCACTCTTGTTTAATTTCTTTTTCGCAGAGGAGCGTTTTGTTGTTTTCATTTTTGGCCGGAATTTTGCCTACCTTCTGTGCGTCCGCATGCAAATTCTTCGTCTCATACAACTCTAATTGCGAATTGAAAACCGGGCTGATGGCAAGGGGAATGCTACCGATCATTTTTCTGTTCCGGATAGCCAGATACTGAGAATTCCATCACTGTTTGTTACTTTATTAAACCGCATTCGTGACGTGGCATGTTCATTCACGCATCGCGCCTGATGCCATTGTTTGGACCGTTAGGCCTTCACACATGTCTCCCCTCGACCAATCGATTTGTGGTTTGCTAAACCAATCAGCAAATGGAAGCGAAAGGATTAGCGACAAAGTCATCCGTCATTTGATACGCTAATCATAATAAATCCGGACACAAACGGATAAATACGTAGAATGACAATGATATCCAAGCTTGTTGCTTGCTGATTGTAATGAGTCAAGTTGTTGGCTGGGGATATGATGAAGCTGACAACAGTGCCCACTCATAAGTTGTATCGTATGTCCGCCTGATTGTGCACACATGTTCTACGTTGTCACTGAACAGTTGTCAATGTTTGCTGGAATCAAGTTTTTAATAGGTGCTTCCAAAATTAATCTGCGCATTTACAGTGCATCTCATAAGTATTCTGTCTAATGGGTTCTAACGCAAACGACAATATTTCGTGCGTGTATGTAATTGTCCAGTCTGTGTAATCATGCACCTTACTGCGGTCATCACTGAGCTACAACCTGTTTGTAGATGAATAAATTTGACGAGTAAGCAAAAGTGATGCCTATAACTGATAATACAACTTGATAATGGGTTTCCCCTATCTTTAACTCCGTTGTTTCCAGGTCACTATTGGGTTCAACACGGGGTCAGCTGATCAGGACGCGCCACTTCCAACCCAACAAAACTTTCTTCTCTCAAGAATATGGCAATGGAAATATGAAGAGATACAGGTTTATTGTATTATACACATCGTGGTAGATCGTGGTAGACCTGCCAAGTCATGCTGTAACAAATGTAAGAACACCGTGCTGTTCCGATTTACATGCGCAAAAACACTCATCACCACTCTGGCGATCCAGGATTTTCAAATCTACGACGGCACTAGACGTGGCTTTTTGTGACCATCGTTGTACAGATGAAACAGAGAAAACTGACTAGCGCTACTTAGTTTGGGGTGTGTGCTTCTTGTCCCAAGCAACTGGTCGTCCCCTTGAAATCGCCAGGTATCTCATTTATTACCAAAAGCATGAACGCGAAACTTTTGGATACATTTATTTGACCAAGGCGTGTATGCATGAGCCACCACTGGGTAAGCGGATGCTGCCCACAAATAAGGCCAGTAGACCCGATGGTGTATAGTTATAAAGCACTGTGTTCTGCGCCCGCCTACCACCTCCTCAGTTGTGCACCTTGAGATTCACAAGTCGTCGAAGGATGGAGAACCCCTAGGACTACACCTCCATCAAATTCACCTCCTTGGGTCCCCACAAAATACCGCCATATTTAATTCATCCCGGTTCTGCTTGAATTTATAGACACACCGGTGCTTACTATCATGCGACTGTTGGCTATGAACAAAAAAGGACACTACGAATGCTAATGTTTGTTTAACGGAACCATTTTTAAGAGCCAAAGCAAATATATCCAAACACGTTTCATAGATCTTAGCAGTAATTTTGATCTGATTAGTGGAGCTTCGCCCCTTCAAGGGACGTTTGTGGCAAAGTACTGTGTGCATCAGGGGAGGGGGGGGGTGATCTGTCACTTTTTCCTAGGATTGCGGAATCCTCACATCTAGACAATCCGAGCACCGTGATGAATTACACCGGGGGTATCGACGTCGGCAGGACCCACCGTATGTAGCCACAGCTCCTAAGTTGATCCAGCAGGCGAATTCAAGCGAGAGCATTGGGATTCTTTTTACATGTGAAAGACCTTTAATCATTTCTGTACCCAGTCATCATCAACAAGCATCCCTTATTAGTTTTCTAAATACCTTACAGTTAGGTTGGACTCTGATCTATTCTGCCTGTTTAGAGCGCAATGCAGGATCATTAAGTATCCCATCTATGAGAAGGAGAGACAGCGAGCACATCAATTACAGTGGTAGAAAATAAGTTCAGGCTATAAGAGAGGAGTCGTAACGCCTAGCGTTCCTGTGTATTTCTACCTATAGCCGACAAACACCGGCCAAAATTTAGGAGACTTTACTTCGGTTAGAATCCGCCTGAATGGTTCAGTGGAATGCAAAAATATATTGGAGGATTTGGTATTTTTCACCAGGTGATGTTTTCCGAAGTGGAATTTCCACCGAAGACATTTTGTTGGGTATGAGACATGTCAAATGTGGTGCATTTGTCAGAATGACACATTTGAAGGATGGCACTTTTGACAGAATGAGTGTAGGCATCATTCAGACTGGCAACAACCCACCTGAATGAATTGGTGCTACATTTGTTGTGTAAAACCTCATGTTATTGGCGTTGCATGAAAAAGTAAGTAAACGCATGACCAACGGTAATTTGTGATGAACAGTTATAGTTGCCAACGCTTCAAAGAAGTCAGACTTCATTCTTCGCATGTAGGTTACGTTTAACTGTTTTCCCTCTCCCATGAACGACGTGACTCGTGACCACTCACAAGTTGTCTGAATTTTTTTACAGGGTGTTCAAATTACAAAGTCTAATGACGGTTTGTCGGGTACTTCACGGTATTGGGATAGAACTTCTGGGGATATTCATTGTGACGCCGAGCTGAAAATCTTACATGGGGTTTTTCAAGTCGGTGATAGTTAGATTCATGTGAAGAAGGTCAAAGACTCGGTGGATTTATTGCTGTTTACCAAACCCCTCTGAAACGATGACTTCCCAATCGGTCCCAAACATTTTCCAATTGATTGGAAGGTTAAAGACTCTTGTTGGACCATCTGGGGTGTCTTATACGGGCGTCATTTGAAAACATACCTGGAAAATTTACTTTGGTGTGTGATTTGACTCCAGATTACATCATCCGTTTTTGTTCCTTGACCAATGCTGACCAGTTTGTTTTATCGGTTCACTTATATACACTCGAGTTAGGTCTTTGTGGTCCTCCTCAATGGCACTGAAAGCATCTTTTATAGCGCTCAATTTCGCATTGTGATACCTATTTATTCGTGCTATACATCATTACTAATGGACTGTACATCTCTACTGTCATTCTGATTGAGTCCAGATTTGAGTCTCGATAACCAAAAAAGTAGAATCACAGAGCTGTTTCAACGAGGAACACATCGGTTGTTGATCAAGTGGCTGTTGATGCGTTCGCCGAGCTTGGCATTTGACTTGTAAACCTTTCGTCATCATACGAGGAGACATCATCAGTGCGCATTACCGAGGAACATATCCTATGAGATACAGCCAGGTGCTTCGATCACCCATTGAATACCTTTGCCATTTCCTGAGTGACTCCGCTTACGGCGAAAATGGCTAATATATTGAGTTTCTCGTTAAAAACCTGGTGATGGCTTTTGGGAATGGGTGGAAGTCTTCGTCGCATGCCACACACATGGTTGCCAAACAACTGTCAAAGGTTTCAGAAGAGCTTGATAAACAATCGGTAGTTTTTATTTGGGCAACGTTTTGCTTTTGTCACAAAAGCTTGATCAGGCCAAGTGAGCAGGTCAACAAATGTCAAAAGCCAAACGTTGCCCAAATAAAAACTACCGACTGTTTATCAAGCTCTTCTGAAACGATGACTTCTCAACCGGTTCCAAACTTTTTCCAATTCATTCAAAACTGTCAAAGATGTTTTCAGACAGTGCACACAACACAATATAGTGGGAAAATAAGAGGTAGGATCATTTGTTATAGAATCATTTGAAATGTTTGTCTTCACAAGTCCCGGTCATATTTATGTTCAAATGAAACGGTTAGGTTCATTTAGGAGCATTTGAGTTGAATATCAGTTGGATGGTATAACCCGTGTTGACCTGTCAATTTACGTGGTGAATATGTCTCCACTAACATTCAAAAGTATGAATAAGTTGGGAACAAAATGCTGCCTTTGTGTTTGAATACCAGTGCGCACGAGAGTTCACTTGGAGTGACAACGTTCATAGTGGCCACAACGCAGTGCGGTGAGTATCACAGGATGCTTCAGAGAAACTGCCTATTTTAAATCAGATAATTGCTTACTTATTTTGCATCCTTCTGTTTGGTTAAATCAATCCAGTCCCTAGGGGTTTCGCTTTACGATGCACAGCAATGTGAAAATTCGTGTTTACGAGGTGGGGAACAAACAAACAAACTGATGATATCCGAACACAAAATTAGGTAATAGATTCATGGAGCGGAAATCAGAGGCAGTACGACATACTGGTCGACTCCAGCTGTGGAAACGTCACTTGGATGACAAATTTATCATGGCTCACAAGCGGTCAGTAGAAGAAGGAGCATTTCATGTCCCCAGTCCAATCCAGGATTACAGTATGGTTTCTGAAGCTACATTGGTGATTCGGCGACAGTCCGAGACGATGAGTCATTTGATTTACCGTAAAACGGTAGTGAGAACTCTGCAGAACACCCACATTAGTCCTCCCTCCGTTCTAGAGATTGGCCCTGATATGCCTAGCAAGGGGTAAGCTATATTACTGATTAGCTCCTAGAGGGTGAAGATGTGTAAACATGTTCAGGCAGCCTGTGTTTGTATTCCCACCATGACTTGCTTAGAAGAGACGATCGAAATGATATACAAAAAAAGAGCTCAATGAGTGTCAGCAGCCTAGCTTTCACTCGCCGGACAATAGTATACTATGAAACAAAGTGGTTGTCGATTTGAACAGCTTTCCAAATTTTGGTCACAGCCTTTTTGGGATGGTAATGATCTCTACTTTCAAAAGTGGACACAAGCAAAATGTCTGCCCGTGTGTGACTTGGCGGCCTAGGACTCTCGGTGGAAGTAGCGATAAATATGTGAGCATAGTCATTCTGAATAGACGGGTCAATGGAGAAGGCCAACTCTTATTGTGTGGTGCCTTCGATCCGTATCTTTATTACTTTATCCGCCAAACAATGTTCCAAACAATACTAGTAAACTGGTCGTATTTGGCCGTTATGTATAATCTTATGGAATATTCCTCTTTACCCCGACTCCTCTTGTCTACTAGTGAAAGGAAGAAGGTCTTCGCTGAGGAGTATTTATTAGAAAATGTCAACGGTAAAGTTACAGACTTTTGAACAGGGAAGCAAAACCCTCTTGTTTACAAAAACTGAATACCCATCATCTCCTTGCACGCGTCTTCCTGAACTTTCCTGGATATTCATTAACTGTTGCTAAAATCCAAGCAAATGCTACAAAGCGACATCGCAAATAGATATCCCTTTTCAAGGGACGCCAAGCGAATTTACAAGAAGAAAACATACTACTCGCATGCTTCGCCCATCAGTAGTATCACCGTTACCCTAGTAGCCGGAACACCCAGGAATGACTGGTTTCTTTTATCAATGCAAACGTCAGTTGAGCAAATGCTGCGAAGGGACTTTCGAGAACCTCGTCTTCTTTCTGACCGCTGTTCCTCACACAGAATACATGATCTACAAACGACGAAATGCTTGGTGACATTCTTCAACCGTTAGGACGTTTTCTGACCTACGTTTTGGAAGGAGTCCTAGATCAATGACCTCCGTCACCTGGCTGGAATTATAGATTGTCGATTAATTGAAATCGCACATTACATGTGCATAGCAGGAGCGGTTTTCTAGATCATTCCTGGAAATCCATGCGTGGCACACTGGACGTTTCATACTTATTGACAAAATATACTCAAGTGCTTCTTGTATGAAGACGTTTGTGAATAGCGCGGCCGATGACAGATGGTATAACAGCTCTCGTGACTGTTAAGGGGATTCACTCCATCAAGGGGCTGACTGTGTTCTGTTCATCAAAACGTCTAACCCTACCTCTGACATTTGGTCAATTTATCACAATATAAGCGGTACTGGATAGACTATCAAGTTTGTCAAACTACTTTGCGGGACAAAGCAGATTACACCTTTTTTTCGAGGACGCGCGGCCATAACATCAACGCAAACGAAGGCATTGTGGTATAGAGTGTTTGGCGGACAAACTTATTCGTTTTATGCTAATTTAAATGGGTAAATTATGGTTAGAAGAGGAGATATTTTACAGAGGGCAACTGCAACGGGGACTTACAAATAAATTGGGTGGTACATGGCGAGGTGAAACGGAAAAAAGTGTTTTTAGTGAAACGGCATGACTGTGAAAGTTTCAAAGAATGGCTCTGTAGCACTCAGAGCTGGCGTAAGAGGTCCCACCCTGATGTTAAGGAAAGGTAGTATATTGTGTGCTTCTGATTCGTGTAAACGGAAATAAATTTTTCGATTGATATTTCGTCTTGTAAGTGAAGCTAGCCCATCTTGAAAACCCGGGAAGCACTATAGAGCTGTATCACCCTTATTGGAAATCATGAGTAGTTCACAAAACTCTGAGGAGTTTCGATCACGTGATCGTGTGAGTTAATCACACTGCTGGTTGGTTGCACATGGCTAAACGGTTAAGTGTTCAAACTACTAACCCGGGGGAACCCGCGTTCGAGACTCTGGAGTTCATGAGATGCGCAGTACTGATGATTCTCAATAGGACTGAAACAGCTGCACAGTGTCATTTGCTTTTTAGCATAGATGGGCTTCATTTGCAGAAGGAAATCTTGAACAAGATCATTCGAGCGAGAGTGACCATTTCGATATCCCTTTACTGGCTAAGATACATACCTAAAACAAGGAACATCGATCAAAACTGCGGGCACACGTCAATCTGATCAAAATCGATCAAATTCCATTGTTAAGACCAGTGAAATTGCTGTGAGTTCGGTAAGCCACTTTGGGTTATCAAGTGGCTGTCCAGCCACTTGTCCAGCTTGTTTAAAGCATTTATATCATCCAAACTGTCAACAAAACGAAACGCCGTTTTAGCTCTGATTGGTTCTAACACACTGCATAACTACTTGGCTAACTGTGGTGGTCGTGTCCAAAACTGAACGTAACGCGATACTTGTTTTATGTACCTTACGAAGGCCGTATAAACAGACAGTATGCGTCCCTGATAAAGCTGTGGCAGAGTCCTACGTCTATCGTTGTTCAGTTATTTCGGACATCTATATGATGGTCTCCCAACCGATCCAGCAGTGCCATTCGTATTGACCAAAGTCGGAAAACAGATTTTGCCCGTTGGACTGATAAATGTCATTGCGAATCCGATCACTTACATGGATATAATCCCAATGTAGTCAACTATGGGTGCTTGCATCAATAGATGTCAGTCTCACTCCACGTTATTTTTTTTCGTTCATTGAAACTATACCGGTTTTTAGCCTTCAAAACTGTTTCACCCACTATTAGACAGCTTGTTTTCGAGTATTCAAGCCTTTTCATGGAAGTGTAATAATCCTAATTTATGATTTTCGTTATCTGAGAGTCGGTTATACCAGAATAACACGTATTATTTAGCTCAGACCAGTGCATTAGGAATACATCAGTTTCTATAACTGGTTCAAAGGACTTTGGGTGCAATAGGAGCAAATATGCTGAACCAAAGTTTATGTCAACCCTCACTCGATTCTAACTGCCGGGTTGCAAACAATCAAGCATTCCTTCCAGGTCACCGTGCCTGATTTCGTCATATTAGACTGACTAATCAGATGCCACGTGTTATCCACAGCATTGGCACAAACCTGGTCTTGGAATCAAGTACTTGCTCGTGAAAGTCTTGAGTAAACTCTGGATAACCTTCAGTGTGACGAGACCACACTATGTACCAAAGATTACGTGTGTCATCTCATCAGCCGCTATGGCAGTTTTTGCCCACTAATTCATTTATTTCTATTATTCTCTTCTGAATTTATCATCTAGACGTAAAAGTGCATAAGACAAATCGCTCGCTAGATTAAACTTCATCCCTTGAATGTGGTGGACGTGGTTGTAAAGACAAAATGTTTCTTGAATTTATCCTGCCGAGGATACATCCTTCGAGACATTGAGAAAAACAACCTTGGGTACAACGCTCGACCGGACTCGTAGCGCTGCATAATGACACGTGACATCCAGATCGATTGGGAGCTGGACTTGCTAGTACCTATGCTATGTATATTGGGCTTCCACTAAGTTCCTTAACTTTCCAAGTACATTTCTCATACATCAGAGCATTCGTTGAACTAGATAGCACAGTAGTACGCGAGTGATACACTGTGGTCCAACGCTGATTTCAAAGCATCACCAGAATCGTGTGCCCGGATTCATGTATATTTCTCCTCTGGTGGCCATAGTTAGGAGAGCTAACAGGAAACTTGATATATGTCAGGGACCATGCACCTAAGTGCATCTCATATACACTCAACACTTAATTATGACCATTTTATAGGTCTTTTATCTTTGTTCAAAGCAGAAAAAACTTTCGAAATAAAACTCGCTGATTCTCCTAGAATATTTGATCAGTATATCGCTACATCAGAATCGTCCATTACCGTTTAGCCCCTAACCTGGTGAATGCGGTCGGCGTAAGTAATGTACATATTTTCCAACAACTTTCTCTGGATGGATTTGCATACCTGTCCATTAACTATCGAAATGACACCTAATGCAATCGAAGAATGACACAAAATGTGCCGTTCCTCTTCCGCTATCGATATTCACCTCAAAATAAGATGACTGAATGACCAAACTAGCACAGCTACATGTGAATGTTCATTATACAAGGCACAGTTGAGTTACGGTCTCGTTCAACTGGATCTGTGTAGATACGTGGCACAAATCCCCTCTCAGCAGACTAAGCTGATTTTGATAAGAGGTTGGTTGTATCAGAATCGTATCTGAATTGTATAGGTGCAAATTCATCACAACGAACCTCTATTGATTACGCATATCCTTGTTGGTACAATAAACTGATTCCCTTAGAATAGCGAACTCACATGATAATTAGTCTATCTTAACCGGGATCTTCGGTCATTATCACCGATATTAAACATTTGTCGGCTTAGCAACGACTGTCTGGAACCCGAGTTGTAATGAATAGTACACAGACATTAAAATTTCATGCAGAATGACGTTTCCGAAACTAGTCAGTATTCAATGGGTAACGAGCGGCAAATCAATGGCTCGGTTTTTATCGAGACCGATTTACAAGTAGCCCGCCATCTGACAGAAAAGGGGAAACGAAACAGGATTATTCAAACTAATTCCACTGAAAAATCTGCGCCTCTCTGAGCGAGATCAATAGTCACTTTAGAACACTTCACGCCGGTCTTGTGAGCTAGTGCTTAGGGTTTATTTATACCTTTTGATAGACTTACAACTCTCCAGAAGTGTTCCAAAGGAACGGTTTTCATTTCCAACAAAGACAAGGCTGCGAGATTCTTGCCCCAAGGCGAAACTAAGGTAAACACATAAGTTGATTCCAGATGCCACTGAGACTTTAAACATAAGTTCCAGCAATGTAAACTTTGCCCTGAAGAGGGCAAGAAATAAAGGGAACTTAAGTTTACGGGATAGTTGTTTTTTTCTGTCAGTTACCCGTAGATCAAGCCCACAGCGATGCAGGGATGTAGAAGGAGAGGAAGGAATCTACGTCGGGTATTCATACAAGATACCATGTGGGGATACCCAACACTCGAGAGGTGTCATCAGCTTTGCTGATTGCTCTTTCGGAAGAGTATTGTAGATGTCTCAGCAAACTATGCTTCAGTATTCTCCTGGAGAGGAACCTCAACATAGAAGTGTGCTATTTAATTTGAGTTGGGCTAGTCTTCTCTGGTTGTGGTCCTCTGCTGGGCTGTGGCCGAATGGGAACGCTGGTGCAGATTTTTCACATTGATCAACGTTTCCCGAAGTAGTCGATCTCGGCATCATCACTGCATACTTTGAGGCTGTGTCCCCAGTATAAACCAACTGAGTTACCCCTTCAGTGGAAGAAATGAGTGGCCTTCAAGTGAGCTCTCCCGACATTCAAGTACCCTAACCATAATGTGAACTGGGTGCTCTACTCTTGAATATCGTTCCAACTCCTTCTTAAAAGGAAGCCATCTGATTCTGAAGCTACCTGGTCCAGTTGTTACCAATTTCGAAAACTTTCGCGACAGATATCCACTTGATCCACTTTTGTTACACTGCTTCTCACTAAAGACTGTTCGTTTTGACCTGTGGTGATATCATTCAGATATGAATTTGTTAGTTCATTACAATGCACTTAATGTGCAAAGGAAGCTGACAGCCCCGGCGTTTGTTGGCTGACACACTGAAGATGAAGGTCTACTCTGAATCATACTACTTAGTCTGTCTGCAGAATAGACTTCCGCAAGCCTGAGTGGCTCAAAAAAGCATCAGGCGCCTTGGAGTGTCTTCACACACCTCCCGCTAATGCACCAATGGCAGATATGCTTACATACATAGTGATGCCCAAAACGAACCGTGATAATTAATGTTTATGTTTATGAAAATGGAATGAAATAACCTCCCCAAGAGAAAAGATTTTTCAAATCGTTTACCGGTGGCTGGCTGAGGAATATTGAACATGTATTTACATTCATTCAGTCATATGGTCACGACGCAGACACCAGTGACATTCAAAAGTTTGCCGTCAGCCCGTTCTGTTGTTGGTCCACTTGTTCACTGAGCTTGGCATTATTTTGCAAGTCTTTCGTCACCACTCGAGGCGACATCACTGCGTTCCTGTGATGCGAGAAGAGCTGTCTGTTGGGGTTTGTGCGTTTAAAAGTGGTGTGCGAGAGTTCATAAACAGGCATCTGAAGGGAGTGCCCTTCGATTGTGATTGGTTGCCCGGTCGATTCTTCCTACTGATTGCGTTTTGCGAAGTTGCCTTTCCCAGCGAGCAACTCCACCACCAGCTAAACAACCTGAGCTATCAAACCAGCCCTGTGCTCGATCCCAGCCTAGGTACAAACCATGTTTTTGGTGTGAACTGATGTCTGCATTGGTTGTTAGTAATGTGGCCAGATACCTGAGCTATCAAACCAGCCCTGTGCTCGGTCCCAGTCTAGGTGCAAACCATGTTTTTGGTGTGAACTGATGTTTGCATTGGTTGTTAGTAATGTGGCCAGAGTGGTGGAGGAAAAGGTTCAATCTAGTCACCACGAATCTGACTGGTCTTTACTAACATACCCATATTTGCTAGGGTAGTTTATTCCCGCAGCTTTGTATCGAAGCTTGATTGATCATGCAAAACCGTATCTTACATGCACAAGTTTTCTCGCTTTTAAATACATTGGTCGACGAACAAAGATCTGGAACATCCCCATTAAGGAGCGCAGTAAAATTCCCCTGTTCGGGTCGACTGAATGATTATGGAAGCAGATAGCTAAACTGGAAAAAGTCCGTTTGTACTTGAGAGGTGATGGAGAATAGGATGCTGTTTATGTGCCAGAATGCCGTATTTGCAGAACTCATTACCTGTCGTTCATAGAGTGTGACGTTTTCTGCGAACCTGGATTTTGTCGTTTGTTTTCGTCACTCTTTGACCCCCTTCATCCTTTAAGTTGTTTTTGTCCTCAGATTCCCCTGTCACGTAAAGAACAAAAAACGGACATTATCATCAAATGATGTCATATTAAAGTTGATATCTTGGTGCATTGTTTTGCGCCTTGATGTTAGGTGCAGTATAGTATGGCAGTGGTTGGGCTGACCTCCACTTCATTGTCTTGCATGACAAGGAACTGTACAGCCGAAATCTCCAAATGATGGGAAGCGGCCCATTTGGCTAACAGTATGCTAGTAATTCATTTGTAGATCGTCACATCAACCGGATTCCGTGTATATTTGTGATGGAGCCTACTGGATTACCAGTCTAAAGGTAGATTTCTTGACTATTGCCACAGCATCAGTAAGGTAGATTGGCCTGAAAGCAACTTTCGTTGTGTACATTGTACTTGCAGGTTTGTAAGCCATTCGGGAACCGAATGACCCAGTTTATCTTCATCATTCTGCTCCGAAAACACCCACACTCGTACACATCATTGTTCATTTCGGGTACAGAATTTCGTCCAGTTACTGCAACCACTGTTGCAATATCTTTTCTGGCATCCAGGTATGCTCTGGTGGTAAACTGGTGTTGTTTTCACAGGCGAAGCGCCTGGATGTCCATGGATGTCTAGTAGAGGCCAGCCTTATTCGCACTCAATAAGAAGACTTTGATATCTACTGAGAGTAAACCCCGTTTGCTTGTCACAGTTTACGGGATAAGCTTTGAGTTGACCACAGAGACGCTACCCATATGACTGGTTAAAGTATCAGGCGTTTATTTTCTAATTCCTAAGATTGTCGAATAAATGACTAAAGTTTCAGTGTTGCTGTTTTAGACGCTATCACAATTGCATTAGGCACCGGACCAAGGAGGCTGTGTGGTCTTCCTATAAACCAAATCCAACTACTGCATAAATACTTTTCTGGTGAATTTTTCCAGTGTTGTTACGGAGGGATCTCAATCCAGAGCAGAAAATCACAGTAGGTTGCTGTGCCAGGTACATCTAAGAAAGGAAGAAATAACCTGCATACATTCATTTTCACCACCAGTACATTATATTACTTCTTCATCTGGAAGATAAATGAACCGCATATGACCTTTGCAGGTATCATACCAGTTATCTTGTAGGTAGGCCATCTAAAGGCCCTCATTAAAGTGCGAGTCGGAGTCACCTGCGTCGGCAACGCAATTCAGTTATGCAGTTTGTCACGCATGGAAGCTAGTGTTGCCACATCTAAGTTGTCTTTCACAGCTTTCAAGGTCACAAATTCATCACACTTGCTTCCTGTAAACTGGAGAAAAATTACGACAAACAGATTCATTTGCATGTCGATTTTGTCTTCACTGAAGACTCGGTTGAATTTCTCTTTCATCAGATTAGACAGCGTTAAGATTTTTGCACCAGGCTACAAACGTGATTTGTTATCCATTGGTTAAGGCGGCGCGAGATTTTACGTGACAAGGTTATTTTGGTGGTTACATTGCGAATCCGTCTTTACCGTCAGGTCTCCCAGAACTCTAACCTTTAACCGAATAATCATCGAGTTGGCGAACTGAACCATCGCCTCGTGGTGTCGACTGGGTAACCTGGACGTCAGTGTGGTTGAGCCAAGAGTTCAGTAACTCCAAACAGGGCTAACAATCCCGTTTGGTTTAAATGTGCTAGTTACTTTCGACAATGTACACTACGAATCATCTGGCGCCTCCGCACCAGTTCCAACCAGCACACAGGAGAGACTCGTTGGGTTCACGTGTGAGGAATGTGGCAAGTGCTGCAAATCGAAAGCTGGCTTGGTAGCTCACCATCGAGTTCACGACAATGAAATCGTTGGTACGAACATGGTCGCCCAATTGGCCTGCACTGATTGTTCCCGCCTTTTTCCGAGGAAGATTGGCCTGAGTCAACATCGCCAGCACATACACACCACCCGGCATAATGCAGACAAACTTGGCCGAGTGAAGTATTCCGGTACCCGCTGGTCCCAACAAAAGTCACAATCGCTCTTGCGCTGGATAACAGTCTGTATCCGTCTTGTGTCCCGCAAACCGCGTTGCTCGCAAGATTGGACCAGTATTTTCTTGGTCGATCGGATATCAGCACAGAAACCAGGTTACAAGTGCTTAACTGGCAAGTATAACATGACGAATCATCATCTGATGGCCCTGACAAAACTATCAGTCCAATAGTGACCTACTCGTCAGAAACCGATGATTACAGCGTCTGGTTTAAACAAACCGTGGATTGTGCTGTGCCACTCTAGGAGTGCCATGCTGACAGTTCGCTTGCTAGTGTCGACCTTCTGGCACTTGCTCGAGGGTTGCAGTCTGGCATCATGACACCGGAGCAAGTCCTGTCGCTTCTGGACTTCCACGCCTCCAGGACATTTCCATACACCGGAAAACTGCATCCGGATGCCGCTGTCAGTCGGCCCATCGGATGTCGGTCAACTGAAAGCAGATCCGTCGGACCAACTACGCCACTATCCAGACTCTATACCACAAAAGACGAAAAGGTGCAGCGTCTGGTGTCCCCGATGGGTGATGGGAGGATCTATACGAAGGTAACTGCGGTCTACCTCTGGACGCCTAGCAGTATTGGAAACGGGTGCTCTCATCTCCAAAACACGTTGATAGATGGCCAAGTCGCAAGGCAGTACCACCCGATTGGATCTTGATCGAGCCACTTACGGGAGAAGCAGTCCGCTGTACGATCCACTTAATGGGCAATTCATCCCCAGGCCTGGACAAGCTCACGTCAAGGATGCTCCACCGGTTTAGTGCCGGCTTGTCCCCCACATCTGTGTCATCCCGTATTACTCTAGTCCCGAAGGTCCCAACTTCACCGACTTCACCGAATCAACTGAGACCGATCTCTGTGTCATCCATTCTTGTCTGTTGCTTTCATAAGGTGCTTGCTGATTGCTGGGGTCGTAGATTGTAACTGCCCTCACTCCAATTTGCATTTCTGCTGGGAAGCTACATCGCTGTTACATTCTCTGCTTCGTCACTCTTCAGCGATTGCTTCCAGCCTCAGTTTGGTGTTTTTGATATCTCGAAAGCGTTTGATTCGGTTTCGCATAAAACAATCGTCAGATCTGCCATGGCGTTTGGAGCATCACATCGAGTTCGATCATCGCACAGTCATATGAAAATGCTGTGGCAGTTTTCCCCGGTTCCGAGGTTCACTGCCACAGAGGTGGAAGGCAAAGAGATCCACTCTCCCCACTATTGTTCATCGTGGCAATGAGTTAGGTTATTGGATTGTCGATGTCGAAGCCGGTATACTAAAAACATGACACCCTAATAGATGGTTTCGCCTTCGCTGACGACTGGGTCGTATGTGCAGAAGGTCAAGCTGGCCTCAAGAGAAGCTTGAAGCAGCTGCGGTTGAGTTGGTAGGAAGATAAACGCCTGAAAGACGAAAGTGATGGTTATTTGTGGGGACAAGAAACATCGGGCAACAGCAGTCTCAGTCGAACCATTGTGCCTCGCCAATGAACACATCACTCCCCTGGGTACGACAGACATCGTAACATATTTAGGCATTCCGTTTACTTTCAAGGAGAAAGGGTCTTTAGCACTGACAGAATCTGCTCAAAATACTCGAAGAGGTGACGCCTGCCCTTTGAAGTCGCATCAAAGAATGGAGATCACGAGGAACTACCTGACTTCGTGGCTGACATATTCGCTCGTGCTCGGCCAAATCCATCGAATCACGCTCAAAAGGTTGGACAATTGGATCAGGCAATCTATTAGTGGCCGGCTACGTCTATAGAAGGACATTCCGATCAGCTACATCCACGCCGGTAAACAACTTGGGGGACTTGGTACCCCAAGTCTGAGTGCAACAATCCTGATGCAGCGGAGAACGCGTATGGAAAAGGTTCTTTCTACTCAGTGCCGAGCACTACGTAATGTGGTCAGCGATTCCGCACTTGTCAAGATTGTTCGAGATCTCAGCCTTCCGATCCGAGTCCATGATACATGTGTACACATCAAGGAAGGGCTGGTTTACGAGAGTTGGTCGCTTCGCCTCTTTCTAATCGACGGCTTGTACTTCCAGAACGAGTGTTTCCTCGGGTATTTATCCGCGGTACCCAGTTCCGATGAAAGCTGCTCAGGATGAGGGTTAGAAGCGCTCGGCACGACCTTATGTCGTAGAAACTGTTGCCGACCGGAGAGTTTGGTGCATATTTTGCAGTCTTGCTGGATCACGCATGACGCCAGATATGCTCGTTATAATCGGGTTGCAAGAGAACTCGCAAAGCGTTTCCGTCGCCTGAGATACACCGTCTTGGAGGAGATAAGAGCACCTACTTTGACGTATTTCTTCAAGCCTGACCTAATCGTTGTTCGAGAGTGCCGAGCAGCTGTGATAGACATAGGCATAGTCTCGGATTGGCGCGAAATGACTTTGTGAAATGAGAAGAATCAGAAGTATGGCGCTGCCGAATATTCGCTCGCCAGAATTTTAGAAAACCGAAGTCTCAACAGAACCACTCATATCATCACCGATGACCATCTCTTATCGAGGAATCTGCTTTCTTCAATCCACCAAGACTGTTATTGGACTGGGACTTCCTAAGGTCGCAGTCAGTGACTTGTGTTCGCTTGCCAGTGTGAGCTCTCTGCGTACTTAGGACAATTTTATGCGTGGTACATGGCGTCGAGTGCACATTTTTGCCACTTGATCTCACATCAGACCTAGCATGATGGTAACTTTGCGCCTGACGTGCGCGTCTTGACTGTGCTAGCGCTTACCGCTCTTTGAAGTGTATTCATTATTGTTTGTCCTTTATTCGGTTGTTGGTCTTTATACGCGTTTCCATTCCAAACTTTTTTTTACCTACGTTGAGATTCATCTTATCTGCCTGGAACTGTTGGTGACATGACTTCGAACGAGACGCTTCTCTTTTCCCATGACATATTCTCCCGTAACCCTTTCGCATTCATCGTTTGCATTAACGTTTCATTTCTGTGACCATGCTCTTCAAAAACAAACGATAGTATAGGCGTAATCGACATGGATAAACTTCGCGTTGCAATATCCTGCGTCATCATTTGAGGGCAGAAATCAGTTGCTGCTTTATGAAGAAAGATGAACTCTGTTTCCCTGATTTCCTGTCACTGTTATCGGTTGGTATTTTTCCTACCTATTCAGTGGATAAGGTGAGATGGCTCAAGTGGTTAGAGCGTGAATTTACTGACCGGAAGGTCCGTGGTTCGGACCCGACCTTTGCCTCTCGACTTCCGCTGTCTAGGCTTGGGCAACCTGGCAGTATCCTAACCCTCGTGCAACCTTCGGGTGGCAGAGGAGCGAGGCAGCGAAAGGGTGCTACAGCTGAACGATAAACACGGGACAAACTGACTTCTCTACTGAGCAGTGCTCACTTGGGAGGAATAAATGGGGAGAATTGTGTATATGGCCGGATTTTCCGAGCCACATATCCCTTGATCCGCTCGTGAGTGCAGAAATTTCCTTGTAGATGATATTCCCTACTTGTTTATCATCGGTTCGCCCGATCATATAGGGACTAATTTGTTGGTTCGTGCGCAGTAAGCTGACTTGGACCCAGTGGGCGATTGGATAAGATCATACACCACCACTTTGACGACCCGAGGTCGAACCCCACGTAGCAGCCTTCCAGTTGCCTGCAGCCCTCCGTTCTGATGATCTGCATCACTCGACAGATCTTCATCTTGCAATGTGTATCGGTTTTGACTAATTCGCCAATACCACGGGTAAATTCGCTGTCAACGAGGATAAAGGCTGAAACACGTGCATCATACCGCACTCACAACTACCTTTAGGTACTCTCAAAACCACTGCTCAAAAACAACTCTCAAAACTTATCGAATATTGAAAATATACACTTTTCCTACCTCTAAAAGTTGACAACTGATACAGGTTTGACTGTATCCACCCGTTAACAAACATACTATCTGATGGTACTGTTATAAATCAACTCTGCTTTCATTTTCCGTGTTACCTTCCGGAAATCACAGAAACATGTTAAATCCACATTTGTACCATGTGTGTGGGAGGCAAACATGTTTACGGGTGAATGGAAGTGACATTTGAAATTTTTTTCATTCTGTCGTTCCATTGTTCTGGCCCAAGTGAAAGTAAGTTCACGTCGTGTGTAGCCCGAGTGCCCCTCAATCAAGTAGGTTGTGATGATCTCGTTACACCATCGAACAGCCACCTTGATGAGGGACCACCGAACTAGATCCACAGCTTCCCCAGAAGACAGCGAATGAGCTCTCACCACAGACCGGGTTGGAACAAAGCAGTATTATCGGGTGGAAAAATGAACACCCAAATATAGGTAGAGAGCGAACGGTTCGTTGCAAGCAAGCCTGTCCGTTTGACTAGCATGCCTGGAGTTGATTGGGCAGCTGCAGGAGTGTGAGACACACAGCCCATCGAAGTGTGTCTTGGACAGCAATCTCTATGATGGCGGGGGAGAGCGAGAGAGAAAGAGGCAACGGGCGGTTTCCAGGCCAAGGTTATGCCGGTCGCCTAAATCGCTGGGATTGTAGGCGTGGTGGTCGGACAGGTTCGATCCAGTCGCGCCCAAAGTATTCTCAGGACTCGATCAATTATTTCTGTGACCGCCTAGTGGATTTTTCCTCCAGCCAGGGCAAAAACAAGGCCAACTAAGGAATGGACATTTAAATAGTGACATTCCTTCGGGGCGATAGGCCAGTGAGATTGTTCGGCCCCATGATTGGACGTTTGTCGTCAAGCTAAGCTGCGTATCCGGTGTTTTCCAGGTTTTCTGCTGATTCACTTTGTTTTTCTCAGCCTCCATAGTCCTCATGCGATAAAATATCGCAACTAATAGTAAAGTAGAATCCATGGAATTCATAGTCAGAAATACATGGCGTTTTGTATGGGAAGCGAATTTGTTGGCCCGTGATAGTCGGGTTGCTGAACGCCCACACATGTGTTGATAATGATTTGAGCCCGAATAAGACCGGCGATCAGACAGTGACCCGTTACTAATGGTCAACTGGTCCAGACGCGATTGCATAACGACGATCTCTGGCAACAGATTCTTGCTTGTCATCAAGTGGTTGGGGCTGTTTTCAAATTTCTAGCGGAGTGTCACACTCACATTGTGGTAGTATATCAGTGTTCTTGGAGTCCCCTGATAACACACCGCTAAGATGGCGTTGGATAACCCCCTAGTGTACAAGATGGATTTTCTCCCCCAATCTACAACAGCCTCTGGATGATCTTCAACGAAAAACTTGTTTTTACCCGTTATTTTCCCAATGTGAACAGACTCAGCCACTTTCATAAAGGAGACTACTCATAGGGTTGCTGAAAATTATTCGAGAGTACACAACCGGTTTCACCCTTCATAAATGAGAGATGCAGTTGAGTCTGCCGCGAAGACCGAATTAATTTGCAGATGAGTGTATTTGTTGAAGCCAGTCCAATTTGGGTTCAAGTGGAACATAAGATTGATGGAAACTCGGGGACTACGCTTACCGGATGAGCCTTAGGAAGGGCAAAACTGGTCCTGGGCTGTCGAAGAGTTTTCAGCAACCTCGTGAGTAGTTTGCTTTTTGAAAATATACTGTGATACGTCAACTATCGTACCAACTGAAATATGAGGCGGCCTTTGTGTCTCACATTCACTTGAGGAATATCATAAACAGGAGATTCAGTTGAGTCTCTCGTTAAAACCAAATTGATTTGCAAATGAGTTTATTTGTCGAGGCTCAGCTACTATTTTACTTCAGTAGTTGCGAACGATGGTCCCCCACCGATTCGAAGTAGTTCGCCTAGATTTATAGGACTTTCCGGTCAACGTTTCATATTCGTGTCTCAAGGAATATCTAATCCAGGATGTGGTAGTAACATGGACCTATGGGCTCGTAAATGAAAGGTGCTAATTAACCCTCTCGACTATCGGGCCTACTTGCTGCTCTGGTGATATCCCCGTAGTAAAACCTATTATGGGTATGTGCTTGTGGTGGAATGTTCTCATACGGCTTCACCAGAGGCTTCGAAAGATTGGAGAACCATCGCCATCGAGACATACCCTACGGTACTCCTGACAGATTACACTGATCCAGTCGCTGAAATGCCTTAATGTGTACCTTACCGTTCTCACTATCTGATCTTAAGGTGGCTGATGAATTGCAATCCGCCGGAAGAACGAGTCATATGGCCAAGATAAGGCGAACAACAAGGTCTGAGGTACTTTGTTGCTCTATATTTTGGCCCTCACCACTTTGTTCAGATAAATCAGGAATCATGGTGCTATGAACAGATGGTTATTTGTCCCAGTAGGGGACTATGTTTTTTCTGTTCAGCGTTGGGTTTGCTTATTAGACTGCTTTCCGGTAGTGAAGTCGTTGGGTTAATATTCTGGACGGAATATTGTAGGATGGCAGACACGCGAGCAAGATTCCACAGAAGGGATTGTCGGTTATCATCGTTTGAAAACAAATCGGCGTAGTTGGAGGTTAAAAAATGCGGCCAAAAGTATTTATATATCAACCTGAGAATCAAACAAATGCTGTTTTTGGGGTTGTATCGATCTTGAAGGAAATGGTGGCCAGAATTCCAACCAAATTGAAATCGGTTTATCGGCTCTTCCCACGAATTTTCACAATAAACAGCTTATCCAACAGATCATCTCTTAGTAATAGGGGGACTTTCTCTACAACTACCATCTTTTCGTCGAAATTCTCTTTGAGGGAAATAGTTGTCTCTTGGCGAGGGTCAAAAAGATGATTAGCCTTATATTTTATCAGTTTCTAACACACTATTTTCGATCTATTGTTAAACTAGGAAAGATGACCAATTTATCTGACACCTCTGTTTCTGTTATTTTGGCAGCCGAACAGTAGCTGGATTTTTGTGCTTTCCACGGGATTCTCGGCAGATTTCTATGAGAACTCTTCTCCCCCATCTACATAGATAGTCCACGAATATGATGCTCCAGAAATGATGTCACCCCGTGTAAAGTACCGTAAACTTCATACATTGTTCAGCAGACATGTGTATTATGGCACTTTTATGGGGATAACTCTGGGAAACCTACCAAAGCACCATCTCTCAAAACTGATTAAGCTAACCGAGTAAGTTCAAATGTAGTATCCTTTCGTTAAGATTCGAGCTTGAAACTGCCCTGATATCGGAAAGAGCTCCTTCTCCCCAAAAAACCGATTAGGTCTTTCGATGTGAACAGAGATAGTTATATTTTGACCCATTATCTTAGAATATTCATGCGCATCGTACTCTTTAACCGGACGATATTTAGTGTGCCTAACGAGAAAGAATCCTCAGTGACAGCAGCACCATATCAGTAGAAAATGTAGGCGCCTAACCGCCAAACAGCAATAAACGAAAAACTCCGTAGAAAGAATGGGAGGAAGAAGGAAGCGTCGAGATTTGTTTGCAGAGTCCCAATGTCTGGGTGAAAATTTCAAGAATGGACTGACTACACACTCGAACACACGTCAGTGGGACTGACTTGCGGACTCCGCAAACCCTACCGAACACATCTTCAGTCCACAAAGACAGGTAAACATTATTCCACGCTGACTGTACGCAGGCGAGGCATCACTAGTCACGAATTTCACAAACCCAGCTTGTGTAAACAACTGGAAATTGTGGCGAGCCTTGCCTAGTCTCCGTAAGGCAGTTAATGAGCCATGTCTACACCTCCATCCAACCTCTATCCACCTTTATCCAACCAGATAAACCTTAGCCCGTCAGTTTGACCTGGAAGCGACAGCATACTCACCACTGATATCGATTATATTTCCTGTGGGATTTTCGAATCACATGCGGGAAGATTAGCTTCGACTTCGAAGAGGTTGTGAGAACATCACAAACGAGAGATTCGGCTGGGTTCCAGGTAAGTCTCTCGAAAAACCAAATTAGTTTGCAAATGAGTGTATATTTGCGAATTTCGTGCAATTTGGCTTCAAGTAGAACATAAAGTAGACGGAAACTTGGGGACTGCGCCTACCTGATGAGCCCCAAAAAGGGCGAAACCAGTCGTGGGCTGTCGACGGATTATCAGCAAACTTATGAGTAGTGCATTACAAAGATATACATGTATCGGGATATCTCGAATATCGTAGCGACTGAAACATGAGGCGGCCTGGTGCAGCACATTCAGTTGCCTGAGAATGTCACAAACGAGAGATTCAGCTGGGTTCCAGGTAAGTCCTTCGAAAAACCAAATTAGTTTGCAAATGAGTGTATATTCGCGAAGGTTATAAAGTTCCTACGACACTCGATGGTCGCTTCCCATTGGAGTTACCATGTCTGCGACTGTTCTATCAGGAAATAGCTCTAATGGGGAATAACGTGTTCTTCCGGAGTCCTCACTTGGCAACAAAAAAGCCAACTATGTATTACTGGGCTCTGTTAGCCACACTGTCTATGCTGGTTTGTTAGCTGGACTTAGCTTACGCATCATTTCCTTACATACATGCTGCAGCCAGGTGTTTCGTGTGATGGCACAAACGTACTGGTGATCGTGTGAACGTACGTAGGTAATCTTTCGAGTCAATACCGATCTCAAGGTCAAAACAAGCAAAAAAGCGAAAACGAAGTGTATTTGTAATGCACTGCTCATAAGGTTGCTGAAAATTCGTCGACAGCCCACGACCGGTTTCACCCTTCTTTGGAATCATCAGGTAGGCACAGTGCCCGAGTTTCCGTCAGCCTTATGTTCTACTTGAAACAAAATTGCACGAAATTAGAGAATATACACTCATTTGCAAACTAATTTGTCGATGATGTATGTGCGTGTGTGTGGGAAAGAGAGAGTGAGTGAGAGACTTACCTGGAACCCAGCTGAATCTCTCGTTTGTGATGTTTCTAGGCAAGTGAATGTGCTGCATCAGGCCGCCCCGTGTTTCAGTCGCTACAATATTCGAGATATCGCAATACATGTATATTTGTAACGCACTACTCATAAGGTTGCTGAAAATTCGTCCACAGCCCACGACCGGTTTCGTCCTTCTTGGGGCTCATCAGGTGGGCGCGGTCCCCGAGTTTCCGTCAACTTTATGTTCTACTTGAAAAATGAATTAATCGAAAGCCATTCAGGTCCCAGGTAACCCAGCAGCAACCGGAACTTGTTTTTACTATTAGAGGTATTTATTATAAGTATATTTATATCGGAGGTCCAACTTCCACGAGGATTCTGAAAGCCCTTTCTGAGTACTTTATGCAAAGCCCGAAAATCTAATGCGTTGCTTTTGAAGGGAGTGCGTTGCTCAGGAAAAGCCAAAACGCCTCTTACTTTCATTGGCCTCATTTCAGAGGCCAAAGTACGGTAGTACTTTCTGCGAGTGCAGTTCCGACGCCGATTCGGTAGTGAATTCGACTCTAAGTACCACAGAATCCATAGGGCTAAGGAGCTTTTCGGATGTGAGGCTGCAACTCGATACTGGATGACAGAGGCTGTTTGCACAACCCCCAAACAGATTTGGGTTTGTAACCCTTGCAGCAATGTTATATCAAAACTGAATCTCAGTTTCAGTTGAAGTAAAGAACGTTGTGTAGGTCGTCTGTGTTAGCTGTATTCCTGTGAATAACTTGTATAAGGATGTGCTGTTCTGGGTAATCTGACATGCGGATAAATAACTAATTATGTCGAGTACACTCATTGGCATACCAAATTGGTCTTAACAGGAGAGCCTAACGAATTTAAGCTCAATCGTTAGAGAGCAGAAGACTATTCAGCAACCTTATGGGCAGTTTCCTTTGGGAAAATGCATTCTGTTAGTTTACTTCGTGGGATTGGAAGAGAGCAAAACCAGTTAGCATCTTCCAGCCAAATGTGAAACAATTCCTTCAAAATCTAGATATCGTATTTGGTTGACGGTCTACTTAGCGGCCTGTCATAAATGTTTAAGTCATGAAATTCACGGTCCAAACATGGTGATCAGTTGAACGTTCATTTTTACCCCGTTTAAACGATTAGCTGCTTTTCGACTGAATGACACACTCATGGAAGTATGATTACAAGTAACATCAGGGAGCTGTTCTGAGTTGTTTTGAAAATGAAATCCTAGGTGAGAAGTACTTTTCTTAATTATGATGATGTTCTGAAAGATAGCAGGAAAACACAGATGAACGCAGACGAAGTCAGAGGTGAATACATACCTGAAGCACGTCTGGACAGTGCGGCGGCGCAGTCAGGTGATTCACAGTGAACTTCATATAGGTTGGGGTAGGTTAACCGAGCTGCATCACACGGAATTCTGAGTTGGCGACGGGTGAAAACAGACGGCCATACTTGACGAAATTGGGATCTCTGGACGAACGACCGGTAGCTTTCGCTTAGTTAGACGTGCAGCCAAGAGACGACGACGGACAGCAAGCTGCGTCTGGGATTATGCTGCATTCACGGCTCAGTGGTTAGGGCGCGAGTTTACTGACCAGAAGGTTCGCGGTTCGAACCTGACCTCTGCATCTCGACTTTCCCTGTCTAGGCTTGGTGGTACCCCAGCCAGCGTGCTTCCTTCGGGTGGCGTGGTAGCTAGGCGGCGAAAGGGTGTTACGGTTGAACGATTTCATTTCATTTACACCTACTTACTATTTCATCTACAATTTCAGTGAGTATACTGGGAGATATATTTTTACGAAGCTTTCAGAATAGTTGTTTTTTAGAATCCTCACCAGGCGGAGCTAGTGAGTAAGCACTATTCATCTTTGTTTTTGAAAAGGTGACCAACCGGTTTGTAAGTTCTCAGAGTTATGGTTATTCTTAGCTTCAGTTACAGAAGCAGTGATACCCGATGACCCTCCCCGATGTTTGGGAACCACCATCCGACTTCATCGTGATAACAAGTAATGTGGCACACACTTATGGTGATCGAACCAGTACAATGCCTTTCCATTTTATTTTACTTTGATCTTCTTTGACTTGTGAATAGACCTCTCAGTATCTCTAAATGAGGAGAGGATACTGAAGCGATCTGGCTTCCGAACATAGCACGGTGGAAATGTGTAATTCCCTCCGATTCGACTCATCCATTGTTACAATAGCTCTATAGGCTGATCTTATTATCGTCTCGAACGTAGGTCTTCAGTACATTGGGAAAGTACAGTACATTCAGCTAATTCAGTCGGTTCCCTTCTCCAGTGTTTAGCTGATATTCGCACTCAGTTGGAATTTTTCGCAGTTTAACACATATTTGGGACGTCGATAGACTTAATGCAACTCAGCCAAAAAGCATGAAAACTACGTTGGTTGGATTCACTGGTGGTTGCATCCACAATGAACTTGGCATATGCACTGGGGATTTTCCAAGCAGTGCGGTTTCGTGCCATCAAGTTGCAAAATGAGAATTGGCTTATACGTTGCACCCCTATGGAAGTCAAGCTAATGTAGATTGCAATTTTTACTCCTTTCTATAGTCCTTTGACATGACTTACTTTCCTACACATGTAACGACAACTAAACCGGAAGTAGAGTATACTACGTGACCTACATCTGGACGTCAGCACGCAGATGAACTGTTGTGGTGTAATTCTAGAATGTGAAGATTGATCCCGAAATTCTGTTGAATTGTTCGATTGTGTGGTGGGAGAATGTTTTGCTGAATTGTGGTGCCATCAATTCACAATGCTGTTCACATAGTTCTTGAGCTTTGGCATATAAGAGGTCCCTTATAAACCACACGCAAATTCTTGGTTATCGGTTACCAGAACATGTGTGGACTTTTCCTCTTCGTCTACTGGTGTTCAATTCCAAATGTTCTGTTCGATTTCAGAAAGATGGGGTTGATGAATAATTGACCAGAGAAGAGGATCACCGACGATAGCCAGACCAAATGGGAGTTGATAATCGCTCTCATAGTAGTAGGCGTAATTGAACTGAGCCCTATCCGGATCTCAGTGCAAATTGTCAGCTAAGAATTTGAACGTAACTCATGGGTGAATAGGAACCGATGTACATCGAACTGATAGTAGAAATGAATGTCAAGAAAGACAGTCTTCACAGTTACTGGTCACAGGAACATTACAAGGACGTGTTGGTTGGTAGAATACTGATGTTGAATATGGCTGAGTGATTATCACGTCATCTGAGACAAAGTTATCTAGTCCAGGGTGGTGTGGACCATGCACGTTGTGATTGTCTGTGTTGAGTAGGCTAGAGGGTTTGTATGTTTGCGCAGCGGAAATCCCAAATAGATTAGATGGTAGCTGAGTGAATACAATATCTTTTGAAATTAATAACTTTGCGAAGTTCAATTCTGCCAGGTTCAGCTTCTGATGTTGTGTGCGCTTTATACCTAACTTGATTCAAGTCTTACAAGTTGTAAACCAAGGAGAGACGATCATGCTTTTGGAAATTTATCGTAAAGGACTATTCATGAATTTGTACCGAATAAAGTGAATAAAATGGTCGTGAATCAAGCTGGTCAAACATGGTCCAGTAAAAGACATTTCAAGCCTTTTTGGCAATAGTTCTTTTTATTACGCTTCCAGGTGACACTACACTGATCAAGAGGGGCTAGATTACAACTTTAGTAACCCTGTCCACTAGCACGCGAGGACTTTTGGAGCACAGCAAGATTACTGCTGTTAGTGTGGTACTGAGAAACTATGTATGATTGTGTCACCATCATAGATTAAAGCGTCAACAGCGTGACATCGTTACTACAGGACTTGACATGAGGTTATTATTATACGATTGAGGATAACAAAGGTAGCTTCAACTCAGTTATATCACTTGTCACAATAATGACTGGGATTAATGATATCCATTGGTGTGTCACTAACTTATGTGTAGTAAGCTGTTCTATCATAGGTTTCGTGTCGAAGGATAGAAATCGGTAGTTAATCGAGTTTCAGTTTCTACATCTCTTCCGCACGAACTTTCTGTGAATTAAATCTTGGGTCTCAACTGTGATATGCCTTCCGGTGTTCGGTACTTAGCAAAACTATTAATCTATGGGGTGTGTCTCAAAAGCAGTCAACTACTTACATTTATCCAAAATTTGACTTCGACAAGATTTTTGATGCTGATACCTTGTCCCCGGGTCTTTTCAGTTTAACTGGTTCGTCGAGTTGGAGTGTTGACCCTCGAACTATTCCTGTCATTTATAATCCTGACACAAGTAGACTTCAGTCAACTGCTTGATTCTTGATGTTCATCAGAGGACTGGCTTCACCCTTGGCACAAACGGGTTTAAATTACTGGTTTAATTTACTGCTTTAATCCGTTTTAGCCCTGGAGACAAATATTGTCTCTCAAACGACTCCACTCTAACCCGTTCAACCGTGCTAATTCTCCTCACGGGTATATGGATACATCGATTCGGGAGT
The DNA here is from genome assembly GCF_000715545.1 of Opisthorchis viverrini. Lineage (NCBI taxonomy): Eukaryota > Metazoa > Platyhelminthes > Trematoda > Opisthorchiida > Opisthorchiidae > Opisthorchis > Opisthorchis viverrini. Next base: position 1,018,796 of record NW_008751660.1, read on the forward strand.
TTAGGCAACTCAGCGCACATTCTTTCTGTTTTAACCAAACATCAAACCGGTACAAAAAAGCTCAAACTCCAAACAAAGCGGACGGTTCAAATGAACCAACGGTAACAAAAAGACAGCGCAAAATACTGAACATATAAAACTCAAGTGAAGTTCGAATAAGTGAGTCTCTTGTTAGGCAGACCTATTAGTTTATGAAATTCCTCGTTTTACTCTTCAACATGGTGGAGCTCTGTCATTGTCTTGATGCAACTTACCAAATAGGGTAGTGTCATCGATACATGTAGCATAAGAGTGGTTCGCACTTTCTAAAAAATTACAGCGTATTCAAAGAAACAACAAGCGGGATGAACCTAACCTAACCAGGCGCAGTGGGGATAACGCGGTCCCCACCTTGGAAGGCGAGTAGCATTGACAACACCCAAGCGTTTCGTAATCTTCTTCATACCCCTCTGCCAAGTCAAAGGCTGACCACCTCTCTGCTTATGCCACTCTGAGTTAGGCATGGAAGGCAGAGCTCTCTTAGGTAAACGATGGTTCGGAATGCTCAATACATGACCTAACCAACACAGCTTCTGTTACTGGAAACACTTTTCAATGGAAGTACCCGCTGTATAACAGAAAACTCGCTTTTTAGTTGCCTCGTTTCGGATTCAAGAACACGGTTGTGAGACGACGGTTATCGAGCACCTGAAGACGTCTCAGTTCCGCTGCTCGAACAGGCCAAGTCTCAGCCATACGGCAAAACAGCCCGAACTGTAGCTTGATACGCACGTCCCTTGAGATTCAGTGATACACCACCTTGAGGCCATAGGTGTCTCAAATTAGAAAACGCGACCAGAGCCCTGCGGATTCGTGCATTGACCTCACCTGTCACACTACAATCAGAACTAATACAACAACTCTCCACAACTTTCAGTACCTCTTTCTGGATTGTAAGTGGCATGTTCAGCTAATGTATGTCCACGAGCATGACCTTACACTTCGTAGGTGCAAATTGCATACCAAAGACTTTGGTCAGTCAATCCAAAAACACCTGCACCTTCTACTCCTCTTTGAAAATAAGAACGATGTCGTGTGCACATTCCAGATCGACAAGGTTTTCGTCACAGCCTATTTGAGCACCAGGGTTTTGGAGACCTTCCAGCATTCCTCTCATGGTTTCATCGATCACGAAGTTGAAAAGGAATGGAGAGAATGGGTATCCCTGACGGACAGCGCTTTGTGTACGGAAGCCTTTGGAGAGTGAGCGGTGTACTCTTACACGTCCGGAAGTCTGAGAATACAAAAAGCTTATTATGTTGACGAACTTCCGGGGCATTCCTTGGTGGGCAATCGCTTCAAAAAGAACGGACCCGTCAACCGAGTCGAATGCGCCTTGGAAACCCAGAAATGCTAGAATTGTAGGTCGTTTATATGTATGGCGTTGCTGTAGCACCTGACGGTGTGTGAAGATTTGGTCAACGCAACCCCAGCCAGGCCGGAATCCCTCTTGCTTCTCTCGAGTCCGTATCCCACGAGCAATCGTAACGTGACGAAGCGCGATTGACGCCAACAGTCTCGTTGTGACCGTGGTCAAGCTGATCCCCCTGTGGTTGCCAAACTCACTACGATTTCCTTTTTTGAAAATAGGCACTAACACTGACCCTCCCCAGTTACACGGGACAGACTCTTTTTCCCAGATTCAGACAAGCAGATCAGAGAAGCGCTGACTGAGGACCTCACCCTCATCGTTGAGCAATACGGATGGGAGGTCATCCGGACCAGGAGCTCGGAGGCGTTTGAGAGAACATAAGCAGTCGTAAACCTCCGAGGCCGTAGGTGTTTCCACGTCCATCGTCCTGGCTTCTGTGTCAACTGTGGGTTCCAGATGATTGGCGGCTGGTGGCCACAACAACTGTTGTTCAATGTATTCGGCCCAACGTTCGAGGTGTTTTTCTTTATCCACTATGGTCACTCCTTCCCGATCGTTGATGGTTTTGCTTACAGATTGTCTCCGAGGACCGAAGGCATGGATAAACTGGAATAATCCTCGGGCATTAACAACTTGCTGAGCCTCTTCCATTTCCTTGTCTCTCTGTATCCACCACACTTCCTGGTCAGCTCGCACGCACTTGGTGCCTGATAATTTGTCGCATCAAGTTATTTCTCCGAGATTTAAGCAGTGCCACCGTTCAGGCTGATACTGAGCGCCTAGTGGTGCCATGCCAGGAACGAAATTCTTAGCACTATGCAATGAAGTGACGATTTCGTCCCAGTATCAGTTCACATCTGATGTTGAGCATCCACCTGATGATGGAGCATTTGGAAGAGAATCTAGAAGACGATTTTTGTAGGTTCGTCTAACATCCGGATCTGCCAGTCTGTCAGTCACTAAGCGATTTGTCCGCACTTTACGCGGCAATGGAAAACGCAGGGAGAAGCAACTCCGGACGAGGACACCAAGTGGCCAGACGACTTCGGCTATTTAGGAAGTTCGTACTGCATAAAAACAGCCTGCGATCAGCACACAGCTGAAGCAATCGTTCCCCATTGTCCGTACGTACCGAGTCCAGTCCATGTCGACCTCCCAATTGAGTCTCAGATGCACTGAGCCTGTCCACTTGCGCATTCATATCTCCGGCAACCACCACAATGTCTGAGATTTTAGCTCGCCGCAGCAGAGTATTCAGGGCGTCGTAAAACCTGTCTTTGACGGTGTCAGAGCTACAATCAGTTGGGGCATAGGTAGACACGATAAACAGACATCTATCAACTTGCCGCTTGTGAGACTCCTTCACAGACGTTGCCAGACGAACCGCACAGAGGCGACTATCAACAGGTATCCAGTCAAGTAAGGATACTTCCGCCCGGTGACTTAGCACAATACCAACGCCTGCACATCCCACCGCAGCAGCCTCTGGATCACCAGAGGTGCGTAGCCGGAATCGAGTGGAGAGTGATGGGCGGTTAGCTCGAACACTGCTTGCATCTTGAATTCTGGTTTCTGAGACACAGCACGAATCGATGCCAAGCGAGTCCAGTTTGAGAGCAAGAACAGTTCATTGTCCTGCTTGCTTCAAAGGCGGATACTAGGGGTGACTTGGAGGCGGCGTGAGGCTTGAAGATTGATTTGGAGATACCTGAGGATGTCGGCGTCATGTGACGAGCAGATGCTGCACGCAAAACCGATGCAAGACTAACAGAGTCATCTGTCCTAAGTGCCGGGCCTACAAATGAAGAATTATTAATGGTGTAGGGAGAGGGGGAAGAAAAAGTACGTGAAGGAAAAAGAAAGGAGGCGTCAGGAATAGCATGTTTTTACTTACCCGCTCTGCTGTATGCAGCGAGTAAGGCGACCCGGCACCATGTGACGGCCGATATGACATTAGAGAATTGTTGTTGTATGTGTCATGTTTGTACGTGGGTTGGGATATTGTCAGGCCGCCCACACCTAGACAGGAGGGCGATTAGGGTCCTCAACCAAAGCCTTTGGCTCAAAAGCCTAACCGCAAGGCAGCGGTGTTTGGCGGGAAATGCAAACGCATTACCATTTCTACGGAACAAGTCGCCACATGTTCCAACACCCAACCTAGAGGGCCAGGTGACGGCCTTGTCAGACCTCTAACCATTGACCAACCTGGTGTGAGACAGTATGTGAGTGTCGCGGGACACCTACTAGTATAGCTCAAAGGGTCGCCGGGGTACGTAAATCGTCACACCACGGTAAGGTCCAGTCTCTTCGTGACTTGCATTAAATTAATATTTAATTACAGTCTCAATCCACTGACTTCGCGAGTGGTGTTAGCCAAAAATGGTGAGCTAACCTTTATTGTTCTTTTGTACCCAAGTTTTCAGGGAATTTGAGCTATTTAAATTCGACATATTTCTACATTAATAGGCAACCATATTATTAGGCCATTTTTTACGTGACAGTCCCCGAGCGAAGTTAATGACTGTGTTTCATTTGCTTGAAGTTACGTCAGATATATACCAAGAACAGCATAGTTTAAAATGGATCTATATTACGCAATGAAAATACTGAGTTGTGTGGCCATTAGAAATCATTGTGTGACTAGCTAGACGGTCGTTTCAGTGACAGGGCCATTCAACCAACCGAATGTCACCGGAGGGTGCCCAAGCTTTGTTTACAAATTCATGCTACTGATGAGTAGTTAAAAAACATCATGCAATCGAGAAAAACATCGGCAGGCTCACACAGCAACGGCTGAAACCGCTGACGTGGATAAGGCAGCCAGAAGACTCAAAACGCAAAATATGTATGACATTCAAGGATCTAAGCCCGTGGTGTACGATGAATTTGAAGGTTTTAAGAAGCGCGAAACAAGACTACAACTAACGTGAATTCTTGGAGTGCAACTGCTCGATACTTTACAAGGCGTTTCGTGTTTGCCTTTCAGGCCCAGGAAAATTCTCTTGATGTTTCCTCTCGTGTGTTGTGTGCAAATTTTCCGAATTTGTTGGGACAAATTACAGCAGTTTGGTTCGTGATGATGTCAATTATCCCACTTTTGGTCAGATTCAGTTTTCTACTCAAGATACCAGGATTCATTTTAACGCATAGCCACATATATTCACGTGTCGTTTCTGCTACTGGGAAAGTGACTTCCACAATATTGCCAGCTTTGTGTCTCCTGTTACGTTCTGTTGAGATACATGGCAGTTGTAGCCTGAGTCATAGTCCCTGCTTCAAAAGGTTCAGACTCTTCATCACCATTTTGTGTCAACTGTCTAGTGTGTGTACGGTCGAAGAATTAAGTGGCTCTTGGTTTTCATCTGCACTTACGCGGTCTTATTTGCATATTTATTTCTCTATTTCTTTATTAATTTTTGTCAACGCGTTGTGCCCATCGAGTTTGCTTTGAGGTTCGATGACGGTCTTCGCCACAGGCCTTAGTGCAGCCGTTGCATTAGATTTTTGAGTCTACACACTTTATCTCCTTCCCTAGTAGTTTTGTTGCTGACGCCGTACAGTAGATTTGTGGTTTATAATAGACTACTTGACTCGAAACACTACAGGCTTCCATATTAATCAATTAGCTGTTTCTGGGGGTGCTATAAAGAAAAGTTAATTGTCACTCGCCTTTTCCGGAGGTGTGCACTTGTTGGCTAACACGATGTTAGCGGATTATTGATAGCAGAAAGAATTTTAGAGTCACTTTTTAACGGTCTGGAGGCCTAAAAAAATTTCAACAAACTTAAAACGACCTATCAAAGAACAACTAGTTCAGACCATCAGTATGATTGCTTGGGGTTGTCAGTGCGGGTCGTGCTGTGGTTGTGTGGTGGTGGTGCGTTGGACACAAGAACAAAGCTTTTTTTCTGGCAACGACCCAATGCTGGCCAAGTAAAACGTAAAACTGTTGACAACAGTTCACGTAACTGTAAATTATTCTGAGTGCCATAATCATTGTTGACCACAAACCGTTCCTTATGTACATGTTCCGAGTCACTAAATCATTTTTGTCTCAATTCTACCCATGTTAATCCAGTCGCCCTAAAGTTGTATGTTATGAAAGACAATATCGGAGGTCTCGTACCTAGAAATACATGAGTTGAGGTAAACTAGAACGGTTGGTTGTCAATCACTTGGAAGATGTTTGGAATGGACTGAGTAGTCATCGTTTCAGACGGATGTGATAACCAGATCCAGAACCTAACTGTGCCAACTAAACTTTGTCAGTCGGGGCTTTCAAGCATATTTTGGGGGTCAGTGATGATGGAAGGCGTTGAAGTGATATCAGGACTCCTCCGCGCTTTCTGATACCAGCCACAAATTATCAAATTTCTATTCAAAGAGAAAAATTCTAAAAAAGAATAAACTTTGTTGATCTATTGAAAACGGCAATGTGCAGTCTAATGATCATTTAACCGTTAAATGATAAAAAATGATGTTTTTCAACATTTTATCAATGCATTGGACAACTGGTCGCAAATTCTGGAGCCGATTTAGAAAGGAAATTACTTGCATTTGGTAATCTGTTTGTAAGACGAGCCAGTGCAGCCTAAGGTCGAGTGTATGGGTGGTTGACATTTAGTCTTATCGCATGCCAGTCATCGTGAAGTTTTTCTTTCGCATTTGTCTGCCTTTTTTGTTTCAGCCTCGTTACTTGACAGTTCGAACAGAAAACCAAGGAATGAAGGTTGCTGAATGGAAGACTTGATCATTTAACTTAATTCACCAAGGATAGTGAAAGGCGATTTGAAAACTCTGTTGCACGAGTTCTGAACTGTAGAGGACCAGAAGCGAGGTATTTGACTCATGGACGTACTCCATCGCAAGACAAAGAGAATAAACAAAGGTTGTCTTATTCTGGTAACACAGTGACAGACAGCTGCGATGCATTCCGAAGTTTAAAGCTCGGTGGAAACTTTCTACCCCATTTGCAGTTTATTCGATGCGGCCGAATGATAGGTTTTTCATTAATCTTTCCAGGAGAAAAGATAGTTGCTTAGAATAAGAACTTCTGCGGTGAAAAACAACTGTAGTTGTTTTGAAGTTTTTGTACTTGACTGAAGCAAAAATGTCAATGCAACACAAGCGATTATTTCACCAACGATAAGTAGCTCAATCTAAGTAACACTAGTAGTAGTCAAAGCTTATGGTAACAGTCACACTTTTATTCATTCACTGATATGAGGTGTACCATGAATGGCTTGACGAAGTCTATTTGATTGGATTTTGAGTAGTTGACGGACTGCCGAGAGAACAACTTCAGTTTATCAGATAGAGTTTCTTGTAAACTGACGCTGGTGTGTTCTCCCGACCAGATGAAATGCTCGGAAATCTACTAGTCTTGGACAATCAAGGTTAAAGTTCTGCGGCCTGATTCGTACGCGAGAAGGATCTCACCTGCAGACCACCATCTTGTTTTATGTGACAAGCGGAGTGCGGAAAGCATCTTGAAATGGGCCCCGTCGTTGTTTTGTTATCCGGAAAAAGCGTGCTCGTTCTTATGGGGGGGTGTTTGATGAACAAAATCGTTCGGATACGGTGGACCATATTCGGTGTTCAGATACAAATGCTCTAATGTGGACACCTTGTTGACATAATTAACGGGGATCAGTGGCTACTAAAGATCAGTTTAACCCTACATGTATTTTCCCGGCTTTAACTGTCACCACAATTAATGCCGAAGATGAGTGACAGCAGGCAATCTCCAAACATTAAATTCTCCTTATGTATTCGTAATTCTCAGGACTAGGTTGAAGCCATCTGTCTTTTCTGCGGCGACATATTTTAACATAAATTAAGTCAAGATTTAGGGTTTTATCACCGATTATTGTGGCCATTATCGGCAAATGTGATACGAATGAAAAGAATATGAATTGAATGATAGCAAGTGCATTAGAAAGGAAGCTTGTAAGTTAAGCTGTGTACAGATTTCTTGAGATGAAAGACAATCGGTTAGTCTCTGACAGACATGAATAATCCTGAATTATAATATATGGTAATGTTTGATTAAAAATCCAACCGGTTGATGGACATGACGATTAGTAGCTGCACAGTTGAACTAAATAAGAGAGGAAAAAGAGTAAGATGTTAAACCTAGTCATTTTATTTCCAATCACGTGACCTTTAGAACTTCGCGAAGTCGATCTCTGATCCTAAAGAAAGACGTAGAATTTTATGCACCTGTTGGAGACTAATCGATCTCTAATGCCGTGAAAAGCCTGAAGCCCGATCGATATAGAAGAGAACTTTGACCTACAGAGAAACAAGAGGAGCAATCATTGTGAGTGATGTCCATTTTCACACAAAGTTCATAAAAACGTTTCAAGCGCTGATTGTACACAGGTGAAAAATGTATACCACCAAAGCCCCTGAAACAACTTGCATGAAGTGACGAAGAAACTGGACATATATATGGACGTAGCGGCATCTATCAACGACAGCCCAAGCAAGGGCAACAGATTCCAACCGGCAATCCATCATCTATGGTAAAACTATAAAAATCGGGCGGGGTTTAAGAAGACCAATCTAGTCAAAATCGTGGGTGGGGGGCAGAAAACTGAGGTGAATTGCTAGTGAGTTCACAAACACCTGTTCAACTGGCCATCCGCTTCACCTGTCACGAATCACTTCACAAATTAGTCAGTAGTGCAGCTGGATTTAGGGGGAGCATTTTACTTGTCCTGATTGGGAGTATACAAAACCGGACTTTTAGTGCCAACCCTGTCGTAATTACCTTTGAACATGTTCTACGGGTAAAGATGACGCGACAAATAGAGCTTTTTCTCTGCTCAGTAGTCAAGAGCGAAATTTAAAGTCAAAAGCCAAAACCTGTCAGCTTGGTTTTTCCGAGCATAAGTGAAACGTCCAATTCGTATTAAGCGGATGTTAAGCGTGTGATAAAAATACAGTATTTTGAGTCGCTTCCACAAAATCAGCATTGAAAACCGGCTATCCTTAAACGAAGGCCATACAACAGAAGCAACATATGTGCTATGATGGAGCTTCGAAATATGTATTTTTCACATTGCACGTGACAAAGTTGTGAGAGGTGAACTTGGCTGGGGCCCGTAAAACAGCGTGAAATCACGCGCGTTCTACTAGGGGGTTTAATTTACATAAGTAAATGCGATTTAGCTAACACAGTGGTTCATGCGGAGCTCTCCCCTTCCGCGGTTAACACCTTATTCTAAATTTTCAGATGCTTTTGTCTAAGCTAAAAGCATTTCTGCACTGCACTGACTTGGATGTTTTTTTGAGTGCATGCTATCCATAGACCGTACAGTTGTGGCAGCTGAACGATGTCGTTGTACTCATTGTATTACATGGTCCGTAGAAGTTGCGGCAGTCCACTATTTAATTTTTGAACCCAATGAAATGGTTGAACAGGCAGTCGAATCGTAGTAAAGGCAAGGTACAGAATTATAAAATCTAGGGCATCTATCCCAAGTAAATTTTAAGAAGAGCAAACTTTCAAGACATAAGTCTTTGGAGGCCGTAATCCAAAAGCGCGCTGGTCTGGACACGAAGATAACAATAACAAGCAAATCAGAATACACGTCAGTGATGCTAGGTGCAGCAGACAGGAAACGCAGACAAGAGCTTAGCATTGTGTCCATGTCTACAAAACTATGAGTTATGTGTGCACGATTTAAACTGTTAATCACAATAAGGTTCACATCTTGTTCACACGAGGTCCTTGTAAGATGACGAGACGGGGACTGTATCACAACTTGTGGACACAAAGAACATGCAACTAAATCATCAAGAGATACAAAAAGAACCTCAGGATGCTTGCCAGTGACAGGACATGCACAGAAGTCTGGTTATGAAAAGTTAGATCACATTAGGATGCGGAATAGTATTCCACGGAGTGATTCATGTCCAAAACGACGCCATCTTTGAGCATAGAGATGGTGAACTTGTATGAAAGAGGTATTAGGTTAGTCGAGTCTGTAGGCAACGATATCAGACACATTCGTAAAATAAAGTATTTTTTTTATGTATATTCCTGCAGTCGTCATCCACCCTAACCACAAGTAGTCATTCGAGCACTTCTGGGATCGTCTGGTTTCAGTCAGGTTTCACATGGCAAGATTTTATATTACTGAGCGGTTCTTTGTGTACTCATAGCAGAAAACTGTTTGGTTCTTTGAATAAATGAGTAGAAAAAGAAGGTATGGTGATAAGTTCGATGTCTTCTTGTCCTGTTGGCACTATACGCAATATCAGTCTCCCTAAATTTATCCGCCAGCCTCCATCCGTCCGTATCAAGAGAACGTCGACGGGTCAGTTTAAATCTAATGAACATTTGTCAGTGGATTGCAAAGTTATTCACTGTAGTCAACTAATCAAAGACTGGGGAACCTAATTCAACCAAAACACTTTGAGTTAATGGAAGTGTTTTCTCTTATCCCACATCTGCCTTCCTGGTTCATAGGAAAGACAACTATGTCTCACACTGAACACTGCCTTGTCTGCACATGTTTCCACTTTTTAAGCCAAACTTTCATCCAGGTATGAGAAGTGATACTCTCAGACTATCCAGAGAGTCACTTGTCTGCATAAGCTCACAGTTTTATGGTCGTTATACGCATGTCTTTGCGTAAGTCCACGGGTTATACCAGATGGTCCTTCAGTGAAGTTCCGTACTGCCCGGTTCTTGTAGATACGGGCGGAATACGCGTTGACGCCTTTCAGTGCTCAAAAAAACCGTACGCACACTCAACGAGAGGACGTTGCTCACGTGCACAACTATCAGTCGGAAGACCGTGGGTTAGAATTTCACTAGAAATTTGAAAAATAGGCATTACTGACAATTCCGATTAGGGATTAAACTACCATACAATATCTCTGGGCTTTTTGTAATAGAATTACTGTACTTGTAGGATGGGAAACTTATAAATCTTCGCATTAATAGTAAGCGATGTGCACCTGTTAGTTTGTCTTTGCTTTGTATTTCTGCCATCCGACTTGTGACAGGGGTCAGCTACCAAGGGTCGAAACGATACGATAAAGCCCTCATGAATGAGCCAAGGCGCACAAACTGCCGTTCTGTACTTGTGTGTTCCTGCAAATACATGTAGCACAGGGAACAATCTCACATTATCTTAGCATTCAAAACTGGCTGGAAAACTAACCATACGTGGAGGTCCTTGTAAGATGACGAGACGGGGACTGTATCACAACTTGTGGACACAAAGAACATGCAACTAAATCATCAAGAGATACAAAAAGAACCTCAGGATGCTTGCCAGTGACAGGACATGCACAGAAGTCTGGTTATGAAAAGTTAGATCACATTAGGATGCGGAATAGTATTCCACGGAGTGATTCATGTCCAAAACGACGCCATCTTTGAGCATAGAGATGGTGAACTTGTATGAAAGAGGTATTAGGTTAGTCGAGTCTGTAGGCAACGATATCAGACACATTCGTAAAACAAAGTATTTTTTTTATGTATATTCCTGCAGTCGTCATCCACCCTAACCACAAGTAGTCATTCGAGCACTTCTGGGATCGTCTGGTTTCAGTCAGGTTTCACATGGCAAGATTTTATATTACTGAGCGGTTCTTTGTGTACTCATAGCAGAAAACTGTTTGGTTCTTTGAATAAATGAGTAGAAAAAGAAGGTATGGTGATAAGTTCGATGTCTTCTTGTCCTGTTGGCACTATACGCAATATCAGTCTCCCTAAATTTATCCGCCAGCCTCCATCCGTCCGTATCAAGAGAACGTCGACGGGTCAGTTTAAATCTAATGAACATTTGTCAGTGGATTGCAAAGTTATTCACTGTAGTCAACTAATCAAAGACTGGGGAACCTAATTCAACCAAAACACTTTGAGTTAATGGAAGTGTTTTCTCTTATCCCACATCTGCCTTCCTGGTTCATAGGAAAGACAACTATGTCTCACACTGAACACTGCCTTGTCTGCACATGTTTCCACTTTTTAAGCCAAACTTTCATCCAGGTATGAGAAGTGATACTCTCAGACTATCCAGAGAGTCACTTGTCTGCATAAGCTCACAGTTTTATGGTCGTTATACGCATGTCTTTGCGTAAGTCCACGGGTTATACCAGATGGTCCTTCAGTGAAGTTCCGTACTGCCCGGTTCTTGTAGATACGGGCGGAATACGCGTTGACGCCTTTCAGTGCTCAAAAAAACCGTACGCACACTCAACGAGAGGACGTTGCTCACGTGCACAACTATCAGCCAGAAGACCGTGGGTTAGAAATTCACTAGAAATTTGAGAAATGCGCACTACTGACAATTCCGATTAGGGATTAAACTACCATACAATATCTCTGGGCTTTTTGTAATAGAATTACTGTACTTGTAGGATGGGAAACTTATAAATCTTCGCATTAATAGTAAGCGATGTGCACCTGTTAGTTTGTCTTTGCTTTGTATTTCTGCCATCCGACTTGTGACAGGGGTCAGCTACCAAGGGTCGAAACGATACGATAAAGCCCTCATGAATGAGCCAAGGCGCACAAACTGCCGTTCTGTACTTGTGTGTTCCTGCAAATACATGTAGCACAGGGAACAATCTCACATTATCTTAGCATTCAAAACTGGCTGGAAAACTAACCATACGTGGAAAATAAATTCTTCTGTGCTTTTGTGCATCAACATTCGCTGTTTCACAATCTGCCACATAAAAACAACAATATTTTAATTTTGTATCAATTCTGAATTACTTTTTCCATCAAATGCTAGTTTTTTAATCCCACAGAGTTGACAATTTTGATACCGCGACAAACGTTTCCTGCGGTTTAAAAGAAGCGATTGACTTGAACCCATGAATTTTTTTATTCTGGATTTGATTGAATGAGAGCGTGGTGTTCGCATGTGTTCACTAATGGTCAGTGGATATCGATGCTGCTGCTTAAAATACAGAGGAGGATGAACAATGTAATGAAAAAAAATATTCCAAATAGGTTCCCAATGACATCAGCTGGCCAACGATACACTTTCCAAGATTTCGTACTGTTTGTCCCACGTTCGTCAAGAAGTCTCGAAGCAAAATCCTCAGCCAGTCGCTTTCGATTCGTCAAACAAAGCGTGACCACTGAAGTGTACTGTTTTTGGCTAAGCCTAACGGATAAATAAGTGGAGGTGTCAACGTCTGTCTTTTTTGCAGCCATCCATCTGTCAATTTTGTTGACCGCTCACTTGTCATGCATAATGGATTGATCCTGTGCAAGATGTTTTAGGAATTTATACGGTTGTCTACATGGTTTGTGTAATACTCATACTTGAACCACCCATTCGTCAGACAGTTGAATGTCAATTTGTTACACAAAGATGTCTCACCCGATACATGGAACATCTTTTCTGTCTGGAACTACATTGTTAATGTCTGCTGACCAAAGATGAGGCACATTCTGACGGAAAACACCGACCGTCTGAGGTAAGGAAGTGAGGAAAAGTAAGTCCGATAATATGCAGAAGTGTTGGAAAATCAACGGATTTTTTAGATGACAGGATCTTGAATCATTTCGGAGGGGGTGTTGAAGGCAAAAGAGCCTGCTTTCTACCAAAAAGAACTGATTGAAGATAAGTGACAGTGCACAGAAGCTCCTGGATTGCTTCGAAAGGAGTTGTTCAAATTGAGTTGGAATGGAAGTACAAGACAAAATCAAAGATGAGGAAACAACCTCGGAAAAATTCTGCCTTTGACAAGTATGGGTGCTATATTTTTAAACAGTTCAAACACGATGTACGTTTGAATGCAAGACCTTTCACTAAAAGTGGTTTAACACGACATCAATTCAGTTCAGTCTTGTAACCATGAAACGTGTACGCATGTACGGTATTTCGGGTACCACGGCTTATGGCCGCAGGTAGTGTAAGGTGGCGGAGTTACGAGAAAAAAATTTAAAATACAAAGAATGAAGAACAGAAAAGAAAAAAGGAACGTAAATTTAATGATTGAAAACCGTCAATGATTGCATGACTTCGCCATAGAGGTGTGTATCTCCAATCCTCAATGTGTTGCATGAGTTTTCGATATACCAACCCCGCAGATGACATGCATTAGGGCGGCCGACGCCCTTTGCTATGTTTTTCATGCTCCGTCTCCAAGTTGTGCGTTGTCCTCTAAATGAAACCTTCGTCAGAAGACGGACACGGTGGGGAGATCGATCACCTAACATATGAAGGACACGGCTGAGCCAATGCAGTTTATGCAGTCAAATTAACTCTCCTGTTGAACAATCGATCGGTTTAATACAGAAAACCGTTCGTCGCATGCCAAATTTGTTAATTCGATGTTCCCTTGGGGACTATGCAGTTCTTTGAGGGTGCAGGAAAATAAAGATAAGAAAACTCCTGTTGTCCTCGACGCATCGTGATCGGATCTTACAGCCATGAAGTAAGGTGGACGGACTGCCTCATGGAGGACCTGCCATCCATCGACAGGCTAATGTCCCTTAGATGAGGGAAAGCTGTGATCAATGCATCCGCGACCCATACTAAACCCAGCTCGCGTTTAGCGTGTGCTAGTAAACCTGCTTAGGATGGTACCTATGGGCAAATTATAATCGATAGTGAATAGAATTACATCTCAGTGATTCTCACCTACCCATTTTTTGAAAAAAGGAAAGACATCAGCTTCCCGTCATTCTTATGGCACTTCCTTTGTGTTCGACATGCTCCGTATGGGTTCATCAAACTGCGGATGAGTCCTTATTCCTCATAATTAAATGAGACAAGGGGTTTGTTTGTTTGTTTGTTCCTATCCAAAAGTCTGATTTCGTTTCGATTTCACCTTGCTTTGAATCGGGCAGTTCTGAAGACCGAGGCTCGCATTTCAACACAGCTTCACTCCGATCATCTGAAGGATGGAGTGGAAAACCGAGGATGCTAAAAATCCCGCAAACTCGGAAGTTTTCAGATCAGCTTGAAAAAATCAGAACTTTGATTCGGGACCATAGAAGGACCTCAAACTCGATAATCGGGCCCGGAGGACGGCTTAAAAAATCATTGAAACCTGATATCTCGCTACTGTTTCATGTAGCCGTTGATCTGGTCGACGAGCTTGTCGGTCGGCTCACAGTTGGCTTATATTGATGGAAACTAACTGACAAACTTTTGGGGCACCAGGTTTCCTTGCAAAACTATCGAGCTACCGCTGCTTGCTGATTTGCAACAGGCTTCTGAACACTTATCTATCAGTCTAGCATCTCTGTGTTTAGGCTAAATTCAGAAGCACGATCTTTTGCAAGCCAGGTGTCTTGCTAACACACCGGCAAGTGCTTCAGCCATTGTCCTCTGGCATGCTGATTCCGCAACCAGCACGTCCGGGCGGATCGGTAGTGGACCGAAACGCCGACACATTACTGATAACACGAAGAGAAGAATCGTTCCATCGTTTCGGCGTTTGCCATGAGAATTGTTGACCAGTATAAAACGGAGGCAGAATTAGCAAGCAGATCACATAAATGATTTATGCTGATTATGTCAGTAGAATGAGACTGACTGTTGGACTTTGTGCTACCGACTGCGTAAAATAAAAAAAATCTTCCCTCATCTGAAGTGGAAATGTGGATATTTGATTTGTATGAATGAATTCAAGCCACCTCATAGAAAGTTGCCAGACAAACATTTTTAGACGTTGTGTTAGTCGAAACAAGCTGTAAATTTTTTTGCAAGTCAATTCGTCTTTGATCAAGACTTAGCTGAAGTTCACATGAATTTGTCATATATATTAACTAACTATTCTGCGCAAAGGCTACTGGAGGTTTTAGGGCAATATTCGAGAACTACTCATAATGTTGGTCAAAACATTAAAAAAACCTGAGAGCCAGTAACCTTGAGTTTTTCTGACATACCACGCTTATGGATGAAAAACTCATTTGTTTCAGTCGGGTCTTCTGTTATTGCCGACCAAATTTACAAATGATTCTTTTTGTCAACTGAAAGCAAGTTGGTGTCAATTTGGGAGGTATTGTAGATGAATACGCCAAGACCCACTTTATCTGATGAATTCCGAGAAGTAAGAATTCGCTAGTGGTCTATTCGGAGTTCTCCGCTAACCTTATGAGTAGCATCCGGTCATAAAATATCCCGAAAAATTCAAGTAATTTAGCGGTTGGTCACGGAACTTTTACGAAACCAAAAATGTTTTCAATTATACTCATTTTCGTCAGCGTTTCTGCTTCTCTACCAAATATTTAAGAAAATTACCCGGGTTTTGTTTCCAGGGCTGTCTGCCAGGAAAAGTGAAAAAAACGTTGCAACTAACATTTGTCATTCACGAACTTGTAGCGTTTTGGTGGTCAGGCAAGCGACAGTCTTGCTACGCCTTCCAACTGGCCCCATCACCTTTCGCCAACAGCACTGGTAATCAGAGTATCCGAAAAATAGGCTGAAGTGAATTTCACCAAGTCGTCATCGACTTGGTGACTCATCGGTTAAATGCTTTTCTTAGCCTAAAGGACGATGTTTACTACCGTTTCAAGAAAAAAAAGGATAGCAGCCTGACGCAAAGATGGAAAGGTTTGATCAATGAGGGGCAGTTTGTATTCACAACAGTAGGCTCCGGAAAATATCAATACACGGTGCGTCCCGTCTTTCCGTCAAACATATCATACAACAGAATCTTCTGTCAAACAAGAAGGTCATCACTTTGGGAAACGACAAACTACTAAGCGGCAAACGGTGTTCAGGGAGAATTGGGCAAAATCTTCGATGGGCGTCCCAAGGTGCACCATAAGTAATGTACGTGGAAGAATTTATATCAAGAAGCTGAACATTTTGTGCATGCCAATCCTTTTTAAACGTTTTATATATGGATGGCATTTATTATACTTTGGGCAAAATCTTCGATGGGCGTCCCAAGGTGCACCATAAGTAATGTACGTGGAAGAATTTATATCAAGAAGCTGAACACTTTGTGCATGCCAATCCTTTTTAAACGTTTTATATATGGATGGCATATTATTATACTATATATATAATATAAAGATTACCATAAACTCTCATGTTTGTACAAAACCTCAGCGCTGTGTAAATGTTATGAAATTAAACAGTCTATCAGGCATACGGTGATGAATTTGGAAAACTTCTAACGCAGCTCATATTCATGAATCGCTGTTTCATCGGGATCGGCTGCGGAACTCATAGGGAGGCGCCATTACATCTGGAATACTGAAGATTTGATTAACGCTTCTTAGTCGCGGACCAGAAGCTCTTTGTAAATCATCATCCCCTTTGGCCATTTTTCCTCCACACTGCTTTAGGTTTAATGAAATTTACCCTTAGGGAACGACTGACCTGATACTAGACCCAATTTTGTGGTTAAAAGCGTAGTGATCATTACAACCTCGTAGAGTATGTGCACCGCCACCTTTTTATTTCACTGTTGCAACATCCAGATAAATTCTGTCTGGAGGAAAGACAAAATGTTTAAGATACCATCAAGCATTAGCGTCAAAAACAGCCCCCAGATTAATATCCAGCATAACGTGGGGTACACAGCTTGAGAGTTATCTTGAATGGCACATTACGAGCGCATCTCTATTGTCAGGATTATCGACCATTTGTTCGGTGTACTTCAAGTCGTACCTGTTTCAAATATCGCATTTTACTATTTTCATTTTCGCTTGGGAATAATCGTGCTTCACCACAGCTACTCAAATGAGATTTTGAATATGTTGCTGGACGTCTCACAGTACAAACAGAAACCCAGCCAAAAATGACAAATTCGGGTTTAACGGAGAAAAGATCGGGGCATAAAAGACGTAAGCGTGTCTTAGTGTATTTTTTGTAATATCTCTGGTGGTTTCACTTGTTTTGCTATCGCTACGTCCTATTTTGCACGGCACAATCTCTGAATAATGGGACAGAACCCGGTCCGATGTTGAGTTTTCCTTGCATACATCCGTGGTTTGGTTGCTATGGTATTATCGAGGCTACCTGCAGCGTTTCAACTGCAATTTCATTCTCCGTCACCGATTTTGTCCATTTTCGGGAGAGAAATGGCACAACGAAAACTAAATATGACCCTAGTACAAGTGCACTGCCTTGCTCTGATGGCATTTGTCAGATTATTTCTTTTCAACTGCAAAAGTGGTCCCGACCTAGGTTGAAAGAGAATGGTTAGAAACGGGGCAACATTACAAATGCGGTCGCAGAGAGCATAATGAATACGTTTGGACAAATGATTTTAAAAATAATGACAAGGCAGCCGATGTATGTGTTATGTGTGTTGTGTTAAAAATTCGAACCCTGTATTCCAATTCAGAAAAAAGTGCCTTTCCGGTAAGGCACTAGTGGTGAATGAGCTAAGAATGAGCCGATTGCGCCCAGTACGTGGTGGATACACGAACGTGGTCCATAGATCGCGGCGTATTTTAGTGCCCCACGTTTGTACTGTTGAATGTATCATGAGTCTGTGTTAGGTTTGCACAGTTTTCCGTTACGGGCACCCAGGAAGATTTTTAGGAGAGGTTTTTCAACAAGACTTATGGCAGGAAACAGTTTGCGGGTATTTCTTTGAATTGAAAAGGTGCGTTCACCTTGATGACAGAAACGTCAGAGTAAACAGCGATAGTATTTATATTATATGTTAAATATAACCATCCATCAATCATTTCGAAGTTGGTAGATCCCTATGGACAGTCTCCCTCCCCCACCAGAACCACTTCCATATTAGTTCGTTGTTCCATCTTCTATGGCATATTGAAACTCCTCATACCTCATCAGGAACCTTGTCTATCAATGACACCAAACGTGCACAGCAACGTAATACTACTTAATTTCATCACAAACGCAGTGGTGTTTGTGACTTTACTATGAACTTCCCATTGTCTCGCGACGAACGATTGCAATGAAATGGGTATGAGGACAAAAAACGATGACTAGAAAAGCAGGATTAATGAATATTCCTTTTTTATCATATAAAACACTTTTGTGGTAAAAATGTCTTCATTGAAAGCCACCTGGTAACGAAAACCGGAAGGGTGAGGTTATGTTAACAGAACGTCATTGGTAAATGCTTCCTCAAAGCCATCTGGATTGAAGATAGTATAGTAAAGTATACATAGTATAAGATAGTATAGTATAGTATAGTATAGTATAGTATAGTATAGTATAGTATAGTTTAGTTTAGTTCAGTGTAGTATAGTATAGTATAGTATGGTATAGTATAGCATAGCATAGTATAGTATGATATATACACTGTTCGTTGTCCTTGTTTGATGTGCGGAAGTACCTAACCAGCAGCATGATAAGAAAATGTTTCAAATCTGTGTCATTCAAAGATTAATAATTCTGCATTGTGCTCGGTCAATTTTCGAACAAATATATATACATATATATATATACTATGAGTTAGGATATTAATAAATTATTCCATTACCAAGATACCTCCTCAGGGGATTTGTTTTATTCCAGAGAGATATTCGTGTGAAAAATGTGTAGACTGACAAGTCCATATTAGGATCGTTCTTGTGAATGTTAACTTAAATTGCAAAAGCTTTCATCCACGCAACTACGTTTTGGAATTTATCGATTCAGCAAGGTCAGCAGAGCCAAAATACTTGCCGGCGATTGTATTTATTTACCCATTTAAACTGTGAGGAGTTAGCTTTTGGACGAGTGCCTACAATAACGCGGAAAATGTACATATTCCAGTGCTTTCATCGGAAATTAGCAGCGAGGGATTCGAGCCTGAACTAATCCTAGAAGGTCTATATGTGCTCTAACAGTGATGAGTTTCACATGACCGAGCCGCGTTCCCGTTAATGCAGACTTCCACTTCAGGCAGTGCGACACTGAAACGATGAAATAAATTCGCCAGACAAAGATTACAGTTTGATTGCAGTAGATGAGATAGCCAGAAAACTACCCGTTTTATGTTAATTTTGGTTTCAGTCATATGTGCAATCGGGAAATGAATGATTACTTTAGTTCAAAATACGTTTTGAGATTGAAGACTTTTGAAAAATACTCGAAAACACTTGGAAAAAGTGATTTGACCTTTCATTACTACACTACTTTACGTCTAATAAACCAAAGAATGATTGAACCTCAGAGGAGACTGGTATCATTTATCAAATCCTTTCTAATGCATTTAGCTACCGCTATCATTTTTGGCATAGGAGTTATTAGGGCGACAGCAAAAGAAAAAGTACTTCGGCACAAATCGGTAGTGCAAGGTAAAGGAATGTACTCAATGCTGTCTGAAAATCTCTTCCAAACTGTGTTTTGATGGCTCAAGAAGCAAGGCATATGATTCTGCGTACTATATTTCCATGGACCAGTATTGTTAGAATCCATTTTTGGCTTGAGGAGAAATGACGGCCAAATCACTCAAACAATTCTGAGGATTTTTTGTCTTATTTATGCGATTTCAGCCACAAACACCTACGCCATGCGGCATTTACAGTACAACGAGATAAACAGTTTGAAAGTTTATGTCTGGTTGTCAAACACTTTCTCTGTCAGTTTAATATCAGTCCACCTGGTAACCTACCCTTGCGAGCTCGACTCTGACTTTCGGACCAAGTTACGGACTGATTATCCAGAAACTGTTTATGTGCTTGGAAAGCTTCGTATGCAGCATGTGTTCATATTTGCATGAATAACTGTGCAGCTGAATCAGTATGCTGTGGCAACTGAATTATTCCAAACAAAGTGTAAGAATGTTCCCTACTTCTGACAGCTTCTGTTTTTCTGTTCACCTAACAGATTACTAGACGTTCAGAACTCAGAGATAAGATTTCTGCCCAGCAAAACCTTTCGGGCGGCGTACACTACAAAGTATTATGCCGGAAACCAGCTCATAAGTTAGCGGCTCACCCTCGTAACAATCGCATGGGAATAGCAATTCAGCTTCCTGGGATCTGAATGGACACAAACACGCGATCACCTAGGGATACAGTGAACAAAAGGCTGGCCTAATTTGGGACACGTAGGGAGTGGTCATTCATCACTCAGCTTGGAGCTGGTTGCATTGAGCACAGCTTTGGATACGAGAACTTATACATGAGGCTCAGATATCCCCATCACTGCCAGAGTACAAGGTAGCCTTACTATTTACAGATTTCACCTACCGACGTTGCCACTCACGGTTCATCACTTCGAACGATGAAATACAGTTTCTGACTGTGTGAATATAATTTACTGATAATAAGGTTGCTGTAAATTATTCCATCATCTGCCACTGATCTCTTCTTTTTTGCATTAAGCATATTGCCCAAATTTTCTTCATTTGTATCGTGTACTCTGAAACAAATTTAGCACATGTCAGGTGCAACGCTGTTTTGTCAACAAGCACTACCGTAAGACCCCATGAATAGTCGAACTCTGAGACGGTATTTACGCAGCGCTATCGGTTGACCAATGTAGTAAGAGAGGGGTCCTTTCAGCTACACGCTCAATGTCATATTCAATTATCTAGTTTTGTGTGTGAGATTTAACAGCGCAAAACTACTTTTTTTTCGCGAAAATGCAAGGTGTTGCTTTGTTTTCTCAGGTTTGTCACGCATTGCCGACTATGCGCAATGCAGTAATCCCAATCAAGTTTTGCATCCGCAACTTCCGTTAGTTAAAATGTTCCAGGAGCCTTGTCTTGGGCCTCTCGACGGCTTTTAAGGACTCCGTGACCGAATTTCGTCAGTCGAGAAACAATTAACCAGTATCATTAAGATTCGAAGGGTGTGATAATTGTGCCTCGATCCAGTTCGAGTTGCTGGATCCGGGACAGAAAGTAGGTGAATGCTGAGAGACGTGCACATTTCGGCTACTGTTCATTATCGCATTAGTAAAACAAGCAAGAGTGTATGCAACTATGGCATAACGGGTCATGAGGTTGGCCCAGAAGCAGCGTTTGTCTCTACCGAACGGCCGAGACATTCGCTAAAACACTGTTTATCAAAATGCGGGAGTCAGTAGTCTGTGAAGAGAAAATTTCGATCAGTTCCGCAGAAAGGCTTTCGTTTGCAGACAGTGCTGAGTAGGTGACGCTCACTCTAGCTGCTGTCTAACCGCCATGCGTAATCTCGGCTTCTTGCTTACACCATAGAAAAAATCAATCGAAGTTTTAACATCTCGCACTATTTGTTCTGGTGAATTATAGCAACGCGGTGTTTGAGATATACATATCGTAGAAGTGGACCGAAGTGAATAAAACTAACTGAATTGGCAAACATTTTTGATTAAGAGATGGGGAAAATGGATTGAACACAAAATAGACAAGCGCGGTAGTCTAATTGGCTAGTTTTCGAACATTAACAATGTTGCAATTTCCATAATGTACATGAGCCAAATCGGGAGATGAAACCCACCCTTTGAATGACCGCACATGAAGTAAAATTATGTTTCGTTGTAGTTTTATAGATAAAAAAGGAATTTGGTATCTAGACTGGTTGCCGTGTAACTGAACTGAATGAGTGAGTAGGCTGTTCTTGGCCGTGATGTGACAGTCCAAAGAAGGATGGAAAAACAATAGACAGATATTTGAGGGAGTAAAGATCGCGAAAGGCTACTGCACGGGCGATTTAAAATGGCTGACGTTGGAAGGTCGATGGAAGGAGGAAAAAGGAAAATTAAATCATCGTTTTTGGGGTACACGGTGAACTGTGGCGCAGCCGGAGACTCAGCATCGCAAGAAGTCACAAAGGCACTGTGTGATACGATGAGACATGGATTAGTTGGGGGTGAAGATGACTAGAAGAAACAAACAGTAGACGGACATTACTTGATGGTACAGGCTACCGCACTTAAAGATGGTGTAAAATAACTGGGTAATTCGTCTTGCATCATGAAATGTCGTCTAAATGCATAGATTAACTACTCCATGACCATCAGTTCCACCATCCCCCCTCTGCTAAGAGTCGGAACGTTTGTTATGCTGCTTCGTATATGAACATCACGCCCCAGATCTGGGGTCACGGATTCTTAATGAATCTAAATGTCTACAACGTTTTTCTACCTTTGGAATCTATAAGTTGGACCTATGGCAAGGTAATCGGGGTTTTGTTTCAGTTTAATAAACATTGCAGTGGGCAGCTGAAGTCATCTCCACGGATATTACTGTTATTACTGTTAGAATTTTATCCTCATCAATTTCGACCCATTATCTCCTAAAGCAAGCTAACCCTCCAGGTTGGTCACGAAGATCATTCCAGGACAATGATAGTATCGTTGAGTCCCGAAAGCTTTGTTCCTGGGAAACACGGTAATAGTTCACGATGTGACCTGAGAAGTATGCTTCTCATAGCCTTCGGTCAGTATTCTGCGGGCTCTTACACACGAAGCTCATTTAATGCAGATTATGAAGGTACTTCTTTCTGACCCCATCACTCCGTTCCTCATGACACAGCAAGAGCTGAAGAGAAGAAAACTATTTATGAGGCCCGTGAAGACCGTTTGATTTTTTTTCGCGAAAATGCAAGGTGTTGCTTTGTTTTCTCAGGTTTGTCACGCATTGCCGACTATGCGCAATGCAGTAATCCCAATCAAGTTTTGCATCCGCAACTTCCGTTAGTTAAAATGTTCCAGGAGCCTTGTCTTGGGCCTCTCGACGGCTTTTAAGGACTCCGTGACCGAATTTCGTCAGTCGAGAAACAATTAACCAGTATCATTAAGATTCGAAGGGTGTGATAATTGTGCCTCGATCCAGTTCGAGTTGCTGGATCCGGGACAGAAAGTAGGTGAATGCTGAGAGACGTGCACATTTCGGCTACTGTTCATTATCGCATTAGTAAAACAAGCAAGAGTGTATGCAACTATGGCATAACGGGTCATGAGGTTGGCCCAGAAGCAGCGTTTGTCTCTACCGAACGGCCGAGACATTCGCTAAAACACTGTTTATCAAAATGCGGGAGTCAGTAGTCTGTGAAGAGAAAATTTCGATCAGTTCCGCAGAAAGGCTTTCGTTTGCAGACAGTGCTGAGTAGGTGACGCTCACTCTAGCTGCTGTCTAACCGCCATGCGTAATCTCGGCTTCTTGCTTGCACCATAGAAAAAATCAATCGAAGTTTTAACATCTCGCACTATTTGTTCTGGTGAATTATAGCAACGCGGTGTTTGAGATATACATATCGTAGAAGTGGACCGAAGTGAATAAAACTAACTGAATTGGCAAACATTTTTGATTAAGAGATGGGGAAAATGGATTGAACACAAAATAGACAAGCGCGGTAGTCTAATTGGCTAGTTTTCGAACATTAACAATGTTGCAATTTCCATAATGTACATGAGCCAAATCGGGAGATGAAACCCACCCTTTGAATGACCGCACATGAAGTAAAATTATGTTTCGTTGTAGTTTTATAGATAAAAAAGGAATTTGGTATCTAGACTGGTTGCCGTGTAACTGAACTGAATGAGTGAGTAGGCTGTTCTTGGCCGTGATGTGACAGTCCAAAGAAGGATGGAAAAACAATAGACAGATATTTGAGGGAGTAAAGATCGCGAAAGGCTACTGCACGGGCGATTTAAAATGGCTGACGTTGGAAGGTCGATGGAAGGAGGAAAAAGGAAAATTAAATCATCGTTTTTGGGGTACACGGTGAACTGTGGCGCAGCCGGAGACTCAGCATCGCAAGAAGTCACAAAGGCACTGTGTGATACGATGAGACATGGATTAGTTGGGGGTGAAGATGACTAGAAGAAACAGTAGACGGACATTACTTGATGGTACAGGCTACCGCACTTAAAGATGGTGTAAAATAACTGGGTAATTCGTCTTGCATCATGAAATGTCGTCTAAATGCATAGATTAACTACTCCATGACCATCAGTTCCACCATCCCCCCTCTGCTAAGAGTCGGAACGTTTGTTATGCTGCTTCGTATATGAACATCACGCCCCAGATCTGGGGTCACGGATTCTTAATGAATCTAAATGTCTACAACGTTTTTCTACCTTTGGAATCTATAAGTTGGACCTATGGCAAGGTAATCGGGGTTTTGTTTCAGTTTAAAAACGTTGCAGTGGGCAGCTGAAGTCTTCTCCACGGATATTGCTGTTATTGCTGCTAGAATTTTATCCTCATCAATTTCGACCCATTATCTCCTAAAGCAAGCTAACCCTCCAGGTTGGTCACGAAGATCATTCCAGGACAATGATAGTATCGTTGAGTCCCGAAAGCTTTGTTCCTGGGAAACACGGTAATAGTTCACGATGTGACCTGAGAAGTATGCTTCTCATAGCCTTCGGTCAGTATTCTGCGGGCTCTTACACACGAAGCTCATTTAATGCAGATTATGAAGGTACTTCTTTCTGACCCCATCACTCCGTTCCTCATGACACAGCAAGAGCTGAAGAGAAGAAAACTATTTATGAGGCCCGTGAAGACCGTGCTTCTCATAGCCTTCGGTCAGTATTCTGCGGGCTCTTACACACGAAGCTCATTTAATGCAGATTACGAAGGTACTTCTTTCTAACCCCATCACTCCGTTCCTCATGACACAACAAGAGCTGAAGTGAAGAAAACTATTTATGAGGCCCGTGAGGACCGGTTGATTGCCCTTCTTGTGGCTAACCAGGTAGTCGCGAACCCCGAGCTTCTGTCAGCTCTACGTCCTACTCAAATCCAAATTGCAGGAAATTCCAGAAGACACTAAGTTGCCAACGAATTTGGTTTTCATTGGATGCTGACTCGATTGTCTAGTTTCTGATGTTTTCAGCTGGATATAGTGCACCGGGCTGCCTCATGTTCCAGCTGGTATGATATTCGCCGCATCGCAGCATACCTTCACGAAGGAAGCTATTTATCTACTGCTAATATGGGAATGATCATCCACGGTTATTGCTTTTTCAACCAGAGTAATTGCCCTTTACCTCATTACAACTGTTCCTCTAAATGCCATTGAAATCTCTTTTGAGGAATTCCTCCTTACTACCGTATGAAGGCGAAGGATGAAAGAGGTTTTCGGCTGTTCCAAGCGGGTTGACAGCCCACTGGTTGGATATCTGGGAATTTGCGCCAAACACTGATTGCAGACTATCAATAGATTGTGTACGAAGCAACTTACGGCATGGATTCGGTTAAACTACAGTTCATCGTTTAAATCTAGAGCAAACCAACGAGGAAGGTAATGGCGCACATGGATCTTAGGTATGCTGGACGCCTTGGATTTCAAAAATCAGCTTTTAACTCTTCACCCTTCTGCCCTGAGTGGCAAGTTTCGGTTAACCAAACGCCTAGGAGGAATCCTGCTTATTCAGAGCTTTTTTCTGTTTGAGCTACTCACACGATAAACATGGTACGAAAATCTACACACAACGTTACGTCTTACTACTTGGTTGAAGTAATAGCGGCCCGAACATACAATGTTACTTTATCTCGAACACATCCTGAAGCTTTTCCAAACATGTGTTTCAACACAGTATCCTCTGTCCTTTGCGCCTCTCATTACTCTTACATTCCAAGTTTCCAAATCACTCTAACGGAGTCTGGATTTCATCACGGATGTCACCTTTGCTTTTAACAACGGGTCATCACAGCCAACATCATCGATAAATGATCTCATAACTATCAGTTGTCACGATATCTTAGGCCGCAACCTAACCATCCAACTTAGCTACGGTCAGTAAAAAACTTTTGAGAGTATCAGCTGACTGCACTATCCAAACTCGAAAATCTGTGGACGCTGGATTTTGATGTTCCGATGGGCCTCGTATCGAAGGTTACGTTTTTTAAATGCGGTCAACGCCCCACAGAAATGGGCCAGGAAAGTGTCGGAATCGCGCTTAAGATGATTGCAGTGTTTGCATTACTTTACTGGTTTTCAGTACATAATAAAACTTGACCGGAAGACGCTTTAGAGAGGTAATGAGGTCGTAATGAACTTGAAGACGTAGCGCAATAGCGCAACTCAGCACAATATCGCCGGTTTACTTCTCTGTGTCTCACAAGACCGTACGATAGATCAAAGCAATAAATAAAGCTGGAGGAAGAAATTAATATGTCAAAAGACTGCTCCATAATTTACCACGGTAGTGCTAATGAAACGAAAATCTGTTTCGGCTTGCTCGGATCCGCCTTTCATTTACAAATAGAAATTGCTTCAGCGAATTTCGGAACTTTGCTAGTTACTCTGCTGAACGCGATGTCAAACGCAGTCACTAGACCGTTGCGAAGCTTGCTCTCGATCAGCTGACGGGCACATGACGAAGCCGGCAGTGTGATCCTGTGGTCCTGTTTGGCTTTGATGTTGCTTTAATACATTTGATTGGTCCGACTGTATTCCCGGACTCAAGGACGCCTTCCTAAGCCCAGTCGTAGATGCCGTTCTGTTCTGCGTAGTTCCGGCAGGCAGTGTGATCCTGTGGTCCTGTTTGGCTTTGATGTTGCTTTAATGCATCTGATTGGTCCCACTGTATTCCCCGACTCAAGGACGCCTTTCTAAGCCCAGTCGTAGATGCCGTTCCGTTCTGCGTAGTTAGATGGTTGTGAATCAGTAGAGGATGTTGCATTTGACGACCGGTGGTAATGGAGCTTTAACTTGTGACAGTCGAGTCCGATCTATCTTTTAAAAAAACCTGCCTGGCTGTGTAGCAGGCCCTCCGCGTTCCGACTGTCAGTCGAGGTTGTATGATCTACCCTACCGGACAGTTCCCGTAAATCTCAAGGACACGAAAAACAGTACCATTTTTGTAGTGCCGGCACATTCACCGAAGAAAACATATCACTAATACAAACAATGACGCCTTAGGGAGTCAACGGTGGGAAGCCGTGATGAGATGTAATGCGAAAGCCGAGATATTCGGTGGGAACATGTAGTTTCTGGTTGGGAGACTTGGAGAGGAACAAAATAGCGTAGGTGGTCGACATTCGGTTTACAGGCAGCGCACTGAATCAGTTCTGTGTAGACAATTTAATGTTCTTCTCCAGTGTGGTCTTCCATTACAGCATGCCTCGATTATTTACAAGAGATACAAAGAAATGCTTGAAAAGTCTGACAGTATCATTTCACAACCATCAAAATTTATGACCAACCGTAACGTTCCAGCAGTCCAGTCGGAGTGAGATAGGGATGCTCAATTCTTTCATTCCGGATTCATTTTGCCACTGACGACTCCCTGAAAAGATACTCACTTGGTGTCAGCCACGTCTTAATTGGCATCAAAATGGTCTTAGACTTGATGAATAAATATACCACTCTTCTGGATTTTCTGTTCAGTGATCTGCACCGCGAAGTGGTGCTGACGGATTGGCTGGACGTAATTCGATTTTGTCTTGCCACCCTGGGAGGATGAGAAGGATTATCTGTTTGGACAGCTGTTTCAATACAGTTGGATAAGTGTAGTGCCGGTCGGTCGTTGGTTTGTTCACTGAGCGAGACAAATTAATTGCAAATGTTTCATCGCCAAATGAGTTGAAATCAGCAGTTCTTTGTTAGAGCGCTGAAAGTAGCGGTGTGTCAATGTTGACACTAAGTATTGGTAGTGTGTGTGTATGTTAATGTGCCTACTGCATACCGTGGCTGACTTTCTTTTACGATGGGCTGTTCGGTCGGTCGGTTTTGTTGTTTGGTCTGCTGTCCTGGCTGATCGGTGACCACGTAACTTTTGAGGTTGGTCTCTTCTTCTCTCGTCCATTGGTTAATGCTAGGGGAGCTTCTTTCCGTGATGTCTGTGGGTTTTGCGTTGTGATTTTTGTTGATTGAACTCTAAGGAGATCCACACGACTGTTACTCTTACAGTCGGCTCTCTTTGGCTTTCTCTGACCCTTTTCACCTGCTGTGGCAAAAGTTGAACCTAGTTTTGGCGTGTCGGTTGATCGAATCTCCACACGACTGTTACTCTTACAGTCGGCTATCTTTGAGCTCTCTTTGGTTGTCTCTGATCCTTTTTACCTACTGTGGCAAAAGTTGAACCTAGTTTGGCGTGTCGGTTGATCGAATTCGTCACGGAGCACTGCGCTTCCAGAAGTTCCCTTTATAGCTCAAATTTATGCCCCTCTTGGTCTTCAGGCATGGGCATCAAAGACAAGAGACCATATCTTCCAGTAGCCATATTATGTTTCCTTATTCGTATCCGCTATTCCCTCTCCAATTTCAACATATAACTTGTTTCAGTTAGTGCATTTGACTTTGTTTATCACCTTGTTCCTATTGGTTTTACCAATGCTATTCTTGGACATTAAGATAAGTTCTCTCAAAGAAGGACTTGGATATCTTTTTGATCTAATAATCTGGCTGTTGTCTGTATAGCGGATCCTTCGTTTTGAATTGATTACAGAAAGTTCCACGTACTTTCGCTGCAGCCTTGCAGCCCCGGCTATAATCCTGATATCAAATATCCATTTCAGCTGGTGGTTTATTTGTCTATCAGAGCTGAAATACGTGTTGCTGATTCCTATCCCGACGTTCATTAGTTCCCTTAGAAATTGGTGAATATTCCTGATCACTTTCGGTCTCCTCTAAAAACATAAATTTAATCTGAAAAGCATGAAAATATAAATATAAACATAAAAATAATAAATAATACATAATAAAAATATAAGTTATAAGAAATATTGACACGTAGAGACACGAGACACGGAAGGGAATTTCGGGAAGCATAGTACTTCATGACGGTTTGATTAACCGACTTAAGTATGATGGTATGACATTGAAGCTAGTCACCACAGTCAAAAATTTCTTTGTCGCATGGTATTTCCTTTATATTTCAACATAATACCGCACAGTTCCATTAGCTTATATTTTCTGAGGCTGCCCAGACGTGCCGTGTAATGAACAGAGGTGACAGAGGTGTAACAGGGACAGGAACTGGAACGAACCTACCTCAAATTGTCCATCGCCACTTGGTGGCCGGCGCAGTATGGGAGATCTGGCATCCGACAAATCCTCTATGGCTTATGCGGATGCATCTACAGTTTGATCAGCTGCAACGGTTAGCTGGTGTCGTCTCAAATCGCTTTCGAGTAGATCATTTTTGCTCGAGTATCTAGACACGCTGAATCCCAAATTATGCCGCACTGTGTGTATGGCATTTCGCCGATTGTCTTTGCGAAGTGCCAGATGTTCTCATGATCTGAACTCGAAACTCATGTTCCTTAAAATCCCATGAATGCTGAATCTTTCGAGCAGTTTTGCACTTTCTCATACTCAGAGACCGTTTATCAACCGCTCATATGGTAGTTATTTGGAAATGCGATCAACACACGATGCGATTGCACACAGCCCAAACAGATGTTCTCGATTCCGCGAATTTCCCACTTCTAAATATCTAGACTAATGGGGATCTGTTCTGACCAGTATATGCACACATTTTTATGGAAGGTTGATGAAAAAAATCGAGTTTCCGGATATGACGCTCTATCCGAAGAACGTTTGGCTGCCTACAATGGTGTAGCTAACATGATAGCACAACACACCACGATTTCTGCAGCTGGCCGAAACAGGATTGTATATCCTTCAAATGCAACGTAAGCATTTGATTTTCCCAAGTCCACTTCTCCGTCATTTATTTTATTGGTGGGTTGTCGGAAATATAAGCTGCGCATTAATGCACTACTTTTCATCCATGTGCCTGGCAAACCTAGTTGCGCCCAGGGATCACATGATTGAAGACAAATGGTTTAGAAATACTTATATCTAAGTGGAGATGCAGATTTCAGCACTGATGCTGCGGACGCACCTTAGAATTGTCGTTGGGGGATAATTTTCAGCGAAAGTAACACACGGATATGTGAGACACATAGCATTCTTTCAGTTAAAAAGTGATTTGAGATGAGTAGATGCTGGTCCAAATGCTATTAAATGAATGTATCGTCTGCTTTTCGAAAGTCCATCGTACATATTTGTTACTTACAAGCTTAATAAACAAAGCAGCTCCGTTTTGTATCCACGAGAATGTTAAATCTGTGGTGCTTCGTCCTCTCGGGGTCACACACTGCTTCTCTGGAACAACTTTACCCAGAATCTCCTGCGCGTTCATCCAATCCACCAGAATATGAGCCTGGATATTACCTACGCTACAAAGCCGACAAATTCTAGGGTTTTTGTCAATTTTTTGTCTGCTTTATTTTCCTTCGGATAAAGAAGATGTGATGGCATTCTTGTAGTCCTGCGGAACACCATTGTGAAAGGATTAATTGAAAGAATTTATACTGTGTTGTTTATCGAGCAACCTTGTAAAGTTCGGTGGGTAATCTGTCATTTTCAGGGACCGTTTTGTTTCGCATTCTTGAAATTGCTGTTTAGAGTCCTCCCAGCTTGGTCGTATTGCCCACACCTTTGTGTTGATCTTATTCGTTTTTTGACAGTTGGTTGAGCAGTGTGAGGAAGTGAATTTTCCAAAAACCTAACATGCCTTCAGTTTTTGTTGGCCTCTGTATGATCCATAATCTTGCTGAATTTCAGGACTTTGAGTTTTTTTCTTAGGAATTTCCTTCAGTGATCTAAAAGATTCTTCATGATGTCCTCAATCTGCATATAACGGAACTTTCAAATCACTTCTCATCAACCATTCTTTTTAGTACATGCAAACGTTGTGTGAAATCGCCCATATTCTCCTTTTTCGGTAAATCTAACGGGTTCTCCAGGAGTCTACTATAAGCTGTGTTCTTTTTTCGAATATTGGGGTAACTCAGAGTGCAAATTTTGTCAAAACAATCTCTTCGCGCAGGTATCTTCATCCCAAAATCCACAGGGCGAATGTATCATACTACTCATGAGGTCACTGAAAACGCTTCCCCAGACAATCACCACTTTTCCCTTCTTAGGGCGTAGTCTCCCAAGTTCCGTCAATCTTGTGTTCTACTGGAATCCAAATTAGCTAGGCTTCTTGACGTACTCTTGTTTGCACCATAATTAGATCCTGAAGGGGGACTCGTCTGAATCCAGCTGAATCTGACGTTTATGCTTGTCATCTCATCGTAAACGAGGGATTTCGTTAGCTCACCCATCAATATTTAATTAGTATACAAACGGGATTATTCGGTGAATATCCAGTGCAGCTTGAAGAACGTGACTTTGGTCCATTCTTGACTCCAATATCCTGTTGAACAGCGCTTTACGAAAGTACACCACTTGCGGAGTCATTTAATCCTTGTAACTACACACTTATATATCGTTCTTTTGTTTCGTGATGCGGCAGTTTTCTCAAGGCGACGCGCATCTTCAATGAAACTAAAGGGTGGTCCGTGTTGTATTCAGCAATATGTGTTACTTAGGTAAGCAGTGTGTATGAAGTCTCTTTCGAACGATGGTGTAGTCAGTAAAACAGTCGTATCCACTCCTCAGGCAAGTCCATATGACTACCAAGGTTTATCCAGGATAAGAGCTTGTTGGTAATGTGCAACTCCGAAGATGCACACAAGAACAAATGGCGCCGTTTATCGATTAGATTCCAAAGGATTCCAGTATCTTTTTTCAAACCACTGGATCTACACCAACCCAGACATCTAAATCTTTCATAAAGTAAAAGTATTTTCTAGCGGCTATTGGCAAATCGCGTCCAACATTCAATTACAAAACTCTCATC
Source organism: Opisthorchis viverrini (assembly GCF_000715545.1). NCBI lineage: Eukaryota > Metazoa > Platyhelminthes > Trematoda > Opisthorchiida > Opisthorchiidae > Opisthorchis > Opisthorchis viverrini. The sequence goes on from NW_008751660.1 coordinate 1,050,701, forward strand.
GCTTTTCTCTGGAATGAGACATAGAGTCATAGGTCTTTGTAAAAGTGTCCAAGCGCCCTATTGCCAAGTGAATTTGAGCTGTCATCATTTTTGGGCTGCTACAATGACTGGAAGCAAGTTTCGAGATGCAGCAAAACCAACTGCGTGTTCCCGCCGACCGGAAGTTGAGACTGCTGTTCAGAAATTGTATCCGGCCCCAGCACCAAAGACTGTTCTCTGTTGTGCCGCTCTTGTTTCACTCAGTTTCGCTGTGTCGATACGGTATCTTTTGAGTGCTTTGACCGTTTAAGCCTACTAATATTTTCCTTATTCAGTGGAGCCCTGTTTTTACAAGATTGAACAGTGCTCCAGCTTAAACAAGGAATCTTCGTAGTAGGTCGCGGTCAAGAAGTTGGTTTCTATTTGGGATGTCCGAGATCTGGGTCTGAAGTGGCTTCAATAATCCACCTTGGACTTTTAAAACCCTGACATACAAGCGATGCGGCGAGTGCTAAGGCTTGTTTGAGGGAAGTTGTTGGGATTCAGCTACTAAATGTCCTTGTTCGCTTGGAATGGCTGGACTAGTCCGGGAATGTAGTGTACAGCCTAACATCAGTGTTCAAAATCGATGCTTCGCTGCTATACAGAACACTACGCGATGCCCGATGTAGTGTGAGTTTATTTGTATATACACACGGGCCGGGATATTGCCAGGGCGCCCGCACCTGGACAGGAGAACGACTATGGTCCTCGACTAATGTCTTTGACTCAAACGCTAAACTACAAGGCAGCGGTGCTGGGCTGGAAATGCAAGTACATTAACATTTTTACGGGACACGTCGTCACCCAGGTTCGAACCTCCAACCTGAACGATTAGGAGACCTGTAGCCATTGACCAACATGCCACGAGACTGAGTGTCGCGGGGACATGCCCCAGTATAGCTCAATGGGTCGCCGATTTATACAAACCGTCACACCACGGTAAGGTCCAGTCTCTTCGTGACGGCATGCGAGGTAAAGCGTGGATGTCTCGCTCCTAATACACCTGCACACAGAAGGTGCGACCTGAATCGCCTTGGGCTGTTTTTCAGAGTAATTTGACCGTATGAATTACTGACTCCAGTGGACATGTAATCACTTTTCCACCAACACATGCTGGACGTACCTAAATTAGCACGCCTGAGTATATTTAGACATGGTCGATCGTTCTGCTAAGCTCCCAGAACGAAAACCGAGTAACCGTCTGTAATGTGTCGCCGACTGTCCCGCCTGTCAGTGCTTATCAGCAAAGAAGTACCACGGACGGCTGGACCACTTTGATTGGTTGTAGGTGGTCGCATTATTTTGATCTATTCATTTGCTGACGAAACCCCGAAGGCCTACCGCACTTTCCATTAGCCTTAACTGAATGGTTCTTTCTTTCGAGTGACTAGTCTACAATGGTCAAGAGAATTTAGGAAATAAAATTTTCGAGTGCAGTTAGGTACTAGAATAAAAAAAACCGAATTGTTTTCTGTCCGCTTTGCAACTTGTCCGAGACTTTTCCGCAACAAACAAACTAGGGATATGCAGTGATGCACCTCATTAAACGGAAATCCGTAGGTAGCACTGGTAGACAGCTGCATAGCAGGACAAAGACAGCATGACAGATGCTGTTGTTTTATTCCATTTGTCTAAACATTGCTGACCCGTTGAACGCGCTGTGCATTTGTTTTCAAACCAGCCTTGTTTAAAACATGTGCGAGAGGACGTTTGACCTTATGCCACTTAACAACAGAATAAAAATACAGTTGAGACAGTTGAAAACAAAATAAACAAGTTCGAGGTGTAGAGTGTTGGGATTATGATAGTTTTAAGTCTGTCTAGCCGGTCACCCACCGAATGTGTTTTCCTCGCCAGTGTTAGTTTCGACGAACCCAGGTTTGCTCCGTAAAGGCATGTCTACTGGACAAATTATTTATCGTCCAGGCTCAAAGCATGGATATCACACAGATATGGAACGAAACAAGGCGATGAAAGTATTCGGAAATACAACAGTAAAAGATGAAGGTAAAAGTTCTCTCTGCATTTCCAGAAGATGGTTTGCCTGATGAAGCGGTAGTCTTCTAGTTGCCCGACAATGATATTAGCTACTCAGCAGGGCTGCTAGATGCAGCTGCCAAAGGCTGTGCACTTTACAAGCACAGGCCGCCAGATATGTAACCCGTTTAGATATAACCCAGGTTTGCTCCGTAAAGGCATGTCTGCTGGACAAATTATTTATCGTACAGGCTCAAGGCATGGACATCACACAGATGTGGAACGAAACAAGACGATGAAAGTATTCGGAAATACACCAGTAAAACATGAAGGTAAAAGTCCTCTCTGCATTTCCAGAAGATGGTTTGCCTGATAAAGTCTTCTAGTCTTCTAGTTGTCCGACAATGATATTAGCTACTCAGTAGGGCTGCTAGATGCAGCTGCCAAAGACTGTGCACTTTACAAGCACCGGCCGCCAGATATGTAACCCGCTTAGATACATTTCATGAAACATGACATTCTAT